>NW_028226064.1:0-81935 GCF_052327205.1 Somniosus microcephalus | reverse complement strand
CATTTCTAGGGGTGTGTATCAGGTCCAGTTATATATTTCTAGGGGTGTATTATCAGGTCCAGTTATACATTTCTAGGGGTGTATTATCAGGTCCAGTTATACATTTCTAGGGGTGTATTATCAGGTTCAGTTATACATTTCAAGGGGTGTATTATCATGTTCAGTTACACATTTCTAGGGGTGTATTATCAGGTTCAGTTATACATTTCAAGGGGTGTATTATCAGGTTCAGTTATACATTTCTAGGGGTGTATTATCAGGTTCAGTTATACATTTCTAGGGGTGTATTATCTGGTCCAGTTATACATTTCTAGGGGTGTATTATCAGGTTGTTATACATTTCTAGGGGTGTATTATCATGTTCAGTTATACATTTCTAGGGGTGTATTATCAGGTCCAGTTATACATTTCTAGGGGTGTATTATCAGGTCCGGTTATACATTTCTAGGGCAGTATTATCAGGTTCAGTTTTACATTTCTAGGGGTGTATTATCATGTTCAGTTATACATTTCTAGGGGTGTATTATCAGGTCCAGTTATACATGACTAGGGTTGTATATCAGCTTCAGTTATACATTTCAAGGGGTGTATTATCAGGTTCAGTTATACATTTCTAGGGGTGTATTATCATGTTCAGTTATACATTTCTAGGGGTGTATTATCAGGTTCAGTTATACATTTCAAGGGGTGTATTATCATGTTCAGTTATACATTTCTAGGGGTGTATTATCAGGTTCAATTATACATTTCTAGGGGTGTGTATCAGGTCCAGTTATATATTTCTAGGGGTGTATTATCAGGTCCAGTTATACATTTCTAGGGGTGTATTATCAGGTCCAGTTATACATTTCTAGGGGTGTATTATCAGGTTCAGTTATACATTTCAAGGGGTGTATTATCATGTTCAGTTACACATTTCTAGGGGTGTATTATCAGGTTCAGTTATACATTTCAAGGGGTGTATTATCAGGTTCAGTTATACATTTCTAGGGGTGTATTATCAGGTTCAGTTATACATTTCTAGGGGTGTATTATCAGGTCCAGTTATACATTTCTAGGGGTGTATTATCAGGTTGCTATACATTTCTAGGGGTGTATTATCATGTTCAGGTATACATTTCTAGGGGTGTATTATCAGGTCCAGTTATACATTTCTAGGGGTGTATTATCAGGTTCAGTTATACATTTCTAGGGGTGTATTATCATGTTCAGTTATACATTTCTAGGGGTGTATTATCATGTTCAGTTATACATTTCTAGGGGTGTATTATCAGGTCCAGTTATACATTTCTAGGGGTGTATTATCAGGTCCGGTTATACATTTCTAGGGGTGCATTATCAGGTTCAGTTTTACATTTCTAGGGGTGTATTATCATGTTCAGTTATACATTTCTAGGGGTGTATTATCAGGTTCAGTTATACATTTCTCGGGGTGTATTATCAGGTTCAGTTATACATTTCAAGGGGTGTATTATCAGGTTCAGTTATACATTTCTAGGGGTGTATTATCAGGTTCAGTTATACATTTCGAGGGGTGTATTATCAGGTTCAGTTATACATTTCTAGGGGTGTATTATCAGGTTCAGTTATACATTTCAAGGGGTGTATTATCAGGTTCAGTTATACATTTCTAGGGGTGTATTATCAGGTCCAGTTATACATTCCTAGGGGTGTATTATCAGGTTCAGTTATACATTTCAAGGGGTGTATTATCATGTTCAGTTATACATTTTTAGGGGTGTATTATCAGGTTCAGTTTTACATTTCAAGGGGTGTATTATCAGGTTCAGTTATACATTTCTAGGGGTGTATTATCATGTTCAGTTATACATTTCAAGGGGTGTATTATCAGGTTCAGTTATACATTTCTAGGGGTGTATTACCATGTTCAGTTATACATTTCTAGGGGTGTATTATCAGGTCCAGTTATACATTTCTAGGGGTGTATTATCATGTTCTGTTATACATTTATTGGGGTGTATTATCAGGTTCAGTTATACATTTCGAGGGGTGCATTATCAGGTTCAGTTATACATTTCAAGGGGTGTATTATCAGGTTCTGTTATACATTTCTAGGGGTGTATTATCAGGTTCAGTTATACATTTCTAGGGGTGCATTATCATGTTCAGTTATACATTTCTAGGGGTGTATTATCATGTTCAGTTATACATTTCTAGGGGTGTATTATCATGTTCAGTTATACACTTCTCGGGGTGTATTATCATGTTCAGTTATACATTTCTGGGGGTGTATTATCATGTTCAGTTATACATTTCAAGGGGTGTATTATCATGTTCAGTTATACATTTCTAGGGGTGTATTATCAGGTTCAGTTATACATTTCTAGGGGTGTATTATCATGTTCAGTTATACATTTCTAGGGGTGTATTATCAGGTCCAGTTATACATTTCTAGGGGTGAATTATCAGGTTCAGTTATGCATTTCTAGGGGTGTATTATCATGTTCAGTTATACATTTCTAGGGGTGTATTATCATGTTCAGTTATACATTTCTAGGGGTGTATTCTCATGTCCAGTTATACAATTCTAGGGGTGTATTATCAGTTTCAGTTATCCATTTCTAGGGGTGTATTTTCATGTTCAGTTATACATTTCTAGGGGTGTATTATCATGTTCAGTTGTACATTTCTAGGGGTGTGTTATCATGTTCAGTTATACATTTCTAGGGGTGTATTATCAGGTTCAGTTATACATTTCTAGGGGTGTATTATCATGTTCAGTTATACATTTCTAGGGGTGTATTATCATGTTCAGTTATACATTTCTAGGGGTGTATTATCAGGTTCAGTTATACATTTCTAGGGGTGTGTTATCATGTTCAGTTATACATTTCTAGGGGTGTATTATCAGGTTCAGTTATACATTTCTAGGGGTGTATTATCATGTTCAGTTATACATTTCTAGGGGTGTGTTATCATGTTCAGTTATACATTTCTAGGTGTGTATTATCATGTTCAGTTATACATTTCTAGGGGTGTTTTATCAGGTCCAGTTATACATTTCTAGGGGTGTATTATCATGTTCAGTTATACGTTTATAGGGGTGTATTATCAGGTTCAGTTGTTCATTTCTAGGGGTGTATTATCATGTTCAGTTATACATTTCTAGGGGTGTATTATCATGTTCTGTTATACATTACTAGGGGTGTGTTATCAGGTTCACTTATACATTTCTAGGGGTGTAGTGTCAGGTTCAGTTATACACTTCTAGGGGTGTATATCAGGTCCAGTTATACATTTCAAGGGGTGTATTATTATGTTCAGTTACACATTTCTAGGGGTGTATTATCAGGTTCAGTTATACATTTCTGGGGTGTACTATCATGTTCAGTTATACATTTCTAGGGGCGTATTATCATGTTCAGTTATACATTTCAAGGGGTGTATTATCAGGTTCAGTTATACATTTCAAATCAGTAATTGAACCAATTGCACTCTATGGCAGTGAGGTATGGGGACCGCTAACTCAACAAGAATTTGCAAAATGGGACAAACACCCAATTGAGATCCTACATGCAGAATTCTGTAAAAGTATCCTCCGGACTCAAAGGAAAACAGTAAACAATGCATGCAGGGCGGAACTAGGCCAATATCCATTAATAATCACTATCCAAAAAAGAGCCACCAAATTTTGGAATCACCTACAAATGAGCAATCCCCAATGCTATCACTACGACGCCCTGAAATGCCAAGAGCTGACCATAAAGAAGAATACCCTCAGTCAACTAGTCCTGGGACTCAGTGAAGTAACTACTAACAATACTAACAATAACCAGCCCCAGGACAGTGACAGGGTAACACAAAGAATTCGACCCAACACAATCGTCGCTAAGCAAAAGGAAAAATATCTGACATATTGGGCAGAAACAACAAAAACCCAAAGCAAACTCAATTGCTACTTGGCCCTAAACAGACAATACAACATAGCTGATTACCTGACCATGGTAAAGGATAACAAACTGAGAAGAACCTTGACAAGGTACAGACTTAGCGAACATAGCCTAGCGATCGAAAAAGGCAGACACAGGCAGACCAGGCTGCCAAGAGAGGACAGGATATGCTCTCACTGCAGTCAGGGAGTGGTGGAGACAGAGATGCACTTCCTCACAGCTTGTGGAAAATATCAGGGCATCAGGGAGAATTTCTACCAAAAATTCTCACAAATATGCCCTGATTTCAGAAATCTGAATGACAACCAAAAACTCCCATTCCTACTGGGAGAGGAGAGAAGCTGTGTAACGCTGGCGGCGCACTATGTTGCAGCTTGCCATGAACAGAGGGACAACCAGTAAGCTAAGAAAAAAATATATATAAACAATGCGAATGTATATTTATACACTCAGGGATATACCTGTTTATACACTGTATGAATAGAACTGCGTTTATGTGCTGAACCATAAATGTATTTTGATGCTTTGGCAACATAAGATGTAACTTATCATGCCAATAAAGCGATTTAAATTGTAAAATTGTAAATTGTAAAAATTGTATACATTTCTAAGGGTGTATTATCATGTTCAGTTATACATTTCTAGGGGTGTATTATCAGGTCCAGTTATACATTTCTAGGGGTGTATTATCAGGTTCAGTTTTTCATTTCTAGGGGTTTATTATCAGGTTCAGTTATACATTTCTAGGGGTGTATTATCAGGTTCAGTTATACATTTCTAGGGGTGTATTATCAGTTTCAGTTATACATTTCTAGGGGTGTATTATCATGTTCAGTGATACATTTCTAGGGGTGTATTATCAAGTTCAGTTATACATTTCAAGGGGTGTATCATCAGGTTCAGTTATACATTTCTAGGGGTGTATTATCATGTTCAGTTATACATTTCTAGGGGTGTATTATCAGGTCCAGTTATACATTTCTCGGGGTGTATTATCAGGTCCAGTTATACATTTCTAGGGGCGTATTATCAGGTTCAGTTATACATTTCAAGGGGTGTATTATCATGTTCAGTTATACATTTCACGGGGTGTATTATCAGGTCCAGTTATACATTTCTAGGGGTGTATTATCATGTTCAGTTATACATTTCTAGGGGTGTATAATCAGGTCCAGTTATACATTTCTAGGGGTGTATTATCATGTTCTGTTATACATTTCTAGGGGTGTATTATGATGTTCAGTTATACATTTCTAGGGGTGTATTATCAGGTTCAGTTATACATTTCAAGGGGTGTATTATCATGTTCAGTTATACATTTCTAGGGGTGTATTATCATGTTCAGTTATACATTTCTCGGGGTGTATTATCAGGTTCAGTTATACATTTCAAGGGGTGTATTATCATGTTCAGTTATACATTTCTAGGGGTGTATTATCAGGTTCAGTTATACATTCCTAGTGGTGTATTATCAGGACCAGTTATACATTTCTAGGGGTGTATTATCAGGTTCAGTTGTACATTTCAAGGGGTGTATTATCATGTTCAGTTATACATTTCTAGGGGTGTATTATCAGGTCCAGTTATACATTCCTAGGGGTGTATTATCAGGTTCAGCTATACATTTCAAGGGGTGTATTATCATGTTCAGTTATACATTTCTATGGGTGTATTATCAGGTTCAGTGATGCATTTCAAGGGGTGTATTATCAGGTTCAGTTATACATTTCTAGGTGTGTATTATCATGTTCAGTTATACATTTCTAGGGGTGTATTATCAGGTCCAGTTACACATTTCTTGGGGTGTATTATCATGTTCTGTTATACATTTCTCGGGGTGCATTATCAGGTTCAGTGAAACATTTCTAGGGGTGTATTATCAGGTTCAGTTATACATTTCAAGGGGTGTTTTATCAGGTTCTGTTATACATTTCTGGGGGTGTATTATCAGGTCCAGTTATACATTTCTAGGGGTTTATTATCATGTTCAGTTATACATTTCTAGGGGTATATTATCATTTTCAGTTATACATTTCTAAGAATGTATTATCATGTTCAGTTATACATTTCTAGGGGTGTATATCATGTTCAGTTATACATTTCTAGGGGTGTATTATCAGGTCCAGTTATACATTTCTAGGGGTGTATTATCATGTTCAGTTATACATTTCTAGGTGTGTATTATCATTTTCAGTTTTACATTTCTAGGGATGTATTATCATGTTCAGTTATACATTTCTAGGGGTGTATATCAGGTCCAGTTATACATTTCTAGGGGTGTATTATCAGGTCCAGTTATACATTTCTAGGGGTGTATTATCAGGTTCAGTTATACATTTCTAGGGGTGTATTATCAGGTTCAGTTATACATTTCTAGGGGTGTATTATCATGTTCAGTTATACATTTCTAGGGATGTATTATCATGTTCAGTTACACATTTCTAGGTGTGTATTATCATGTTCAGTTATACATTTCTAGGGGTGTATTATCAGGTTCAGTTATACATTTCAAGGGGTGTATTATCATGTTCAATTATACATTTCTAGGGGTGTATTATCATGTTCAGTTATACATTTCTCGGGGTGTATTATCAGGTTCAGTTATACATTTCAAGGGGTGTATTATCATGTTCAGTTATACATTCCTAGGGGTGTATTATCAGGTTCAGTTATACATTCCTAGGGGTGTATTTTCAGGTCCAGTTATACATTTCTAGGGGTGTATTATCAGGTTCAGTTATACATTTCAAGGGGTGTATTATCATGTTCAGTTATACATTTCTAGGGGTGTATTATCAGGTCCAGTTATACATTTCAAGGGTGTATTATCAGGTCCAGTTATACATTTCTAGAGGTGTATGATCAGGTTCAGTTATACATTGCAAGGGGTGTATTATCATGTTCAGTTATACATTTCCAGGGGTGTATTATCAGGTCCAGTTATACATTTCTAGGGGTGTATTATCAGGTCCAGTTATACATTCCTAGGGGTGTATTATCAGGTTCAGTTATACATTTCAAGGGGTGTATTATCATGTTCAGTTATACATTTCTAGGGGTGTATTATCAGCTTCAGTTATACATTTCAAGGGGTGTATTATCAGGTTCAGTTATACATTTCTAGGGGTGTATTATCATGTTCAGTTATACATTTCAAGGTGTGTATTATCAGGTTCAGTTATACATTTCTAGGGGTGTATTATCATGTTCAGTTATACACTTCTAGGGGTGTATTATCAGGTCCAGTTATACATTTCTAGGGGTGTATTATCATGTTCTGTTGTACATTTCTTGGGGTGTATTATCAGGTTCAGTTATACATTTCGAGGGGTGTATTATCAGGTTCAGTTATACATTTCAAGGGGTGTATTATCAGGTTCTGTTATACATTTCTAGGAGTGTATTATCAGGTTCAGTTATACATTTCTAGGGGTGTATATCATGTTCAGTTGTACAATTCTAGGGGTGTATTATCAGGTCCAGTTATACATTTCTAGGGGTGTATTATCAGGTTCAGTTAGACATTTCTAGGGGTGTATTATCATGTTCAGTTATACATTTCTAGGGGTGTATTATCATGTTCAGTTATACATTTCTAGGGGTGTATAATCATGTTCAGTTATACATTTCTAGGGGTGTATTATCATGTTCAGTTATACACTTCTCGGGGTGTATTATCATGTTCAGTTATGCATTTCTAGGGGTGTATTATCATGTTCAGTTATACATTTCTGAGGGTGTATTATCATGTTTAGTTATACATATCTAGGGGTTTATTATCAGGTTCGGTTATACATTTCTAGGAGTGTATTATCATGTTCAGTTATACATATCTAGGGGTTTATTATCAGGTGCAGTTTTCCATTTCTAGGGGTGTATTATCAGGGACAGTTATACATTTCTAGGGGTGTATTATCATGTTCAGTTATACATTTCTAGGGGTGTATTATCATGTTCATTTATACATTTCTAGGGTTGTATTGTCATGTTCAGTTATACATTTCTAGGGGTGTATATCAGGTCCAGTTATACATTTCTAGGGGTGTATTATCAGGTTCAGTTATACATTTCTAGGGGTGTATTATCATGTTCAGTTATACATTTCTAGGGGTGTATTATCAGGTTCAGTTATACATTTCTAGGGGTGTATTATCCGGTTCAGTTATACATTTCTTGGGGTGTATTATCATGATCAGTTATACATTTCTAGGGGTGTATTATCATGTTCAGTTTTCATTTCTAGGGTTATATTATCAGGGACAGTTATACATTTCTAGGGGTGTATTATCATGTTCAGTTATACATTTCTAGGGGTGTATTATCATGTTCAGTTATACATTTCTAGGGTTGTATTGTCATGTTCAGTTATACATTTCTAGGGGTGTATATCAGGTCCAGTTATACATTTCTAGGGGTGTATTATCATGTTCAGTTATACATTTCTAGGGGTGTATTATCAGGTTCAGTTTTTATTTCTAGGGGTGTATTATCAGGTTCAGTTATACATTTCTAGGGGTGTATTATCATGATCAGTTATGCATTTCTAGGGGTGTATTATCATGTTCAGTTATAAATTTCTAGTGGTGTATTATCAGGTTCAGTTATACATTTCTAGGGGTGTATTATCATGTTCAGTTATACATTTCCATGGGTGTATTATCATGTTCAGTTATACATTTCTAGGGGTGTATTATCAGGTTCAGTTCTACATTTCCAGGGGTGTATTATCAGGTTCAGTTATACATTTCTAGGGGTGTATTATCAGGTTCAGTTATACATTTCTAGGGGTGCATTATCAGGTTAAGTTAGACATTTCTAGGGGTCTATTATCATGTTCAGTTATACATTTCTAAGGGTGTATTATCAGGTTCAGTTATACATTTCTAGGGGTGTATTATCAGGTTCAGTTATACATTTCTAGGGGTGTATTATCATGTTCAACTATACATTTCTAGGGGTGTATTATCATGTTCAGTTATACATTTCTAGGGGTGTATTATCATGTTCAGTGATACATTTCTAGGGGTGTATTATCATGTTCAGTTATACATTTCTAGGGGTGTATTATCATGTTCAGTTATACATTTCTAGGGGTGTATTATCTGGTTCAGTTATACATTTCTAGGGGTATATTATCAGGTTCAGTAATACATTTCTCGGGGTGTATTATCAGGTTCAGTTATACATTTCAAGGGGTGTATTATCATGTTCAGTTATACATATCTAGGGGTTTATTATCATGTTCAGTTATACATTTCTAGGGGTGTATTATCAGGTTCAGTTATACATTTCTAGGGGTGTATTATCATGTTCAGTTATACATTTCTAGGGGTGTATTATCATGTTCAGTTATACATTTCTAGGGGTGTATTATATGTTCAGTTTTTTCATTTCTAGGGGTGTATTATCAGGTTCAGTTATACATTTCTCGGGGTGTATTATCATGTTCAGTTATACATTTCTAGGGGTGTATGATCATGTTCAGTTATACATTTCTAGGGGTGTATTATCAGGTTCAGTTATACATTTCTGGGGGTGTATTATCATGTTCAGTTATACATTTCTAGTGGTGTATTATCAGCTCCAGTTATACATTTCTAGGGGTGTATATCAGGTACAGTTATACATTTTTAGGGGTGTGTTATCAGGTTCAGTTATACATTTCTAGGGGTGCATATCAGGTCCAGTTATACATTTCTAGGGGTGTATTATCAGGTTCAGTTATACATTTCTAGGGGTGTATTATCATGTTGAATTATACATTTCTAGGGGTGTATTATCAGGTTCAGTTATACATTTCTAGGGGTGTATTACCATGTTCATTTATACATTTCTAGGGGTGTATAATCAGGTTCAGTTTCCATTTCTAGTGTGTATTATCATGTTCAACTATACATTTCTAGCGGTGTATTATCATGTTCAGTTATACATTTCTAGGGGTGTATTATCATGTCTAGTTATACATTTCTAGGGGTGTATTATCATGTTCAGTTATACATTTCTAGGGGTGTATTATCAGGTTCAGTTATACATTTCTAGGGGTGTATTATCAGGTTCAGTTATACATTTCTAGGGGTGTATTATCAGGTTCGGTTATACATTTCTAGGGGTGTATTATCAGGTTCGGTTATACATTTCTAGGAGTGTATTATCATGTTCAGTTATACATATCTAGGGGTTTATTATCAGGTGCAGTTTTCCATTTCTAGGGGTGTATTATCAGGGACAGTTATACATTTCTAGGGGTGTATTATCATGTTCAGTTATACATTTCTAGGGGTGTATTATCATGTTCATTTATACATTTCTAGGGTTGTATTGTCATGTTCAGTTATACATTTCTAGGGGTGTATATCAGGTCCAGTCATACATTTCTAGGGGTGTATTATCAGGTTCAGTTATACATTTCTAGGGGTGTATTATCATGTTCAGTTATACATTTCTAGGGGTGTATTATCAGGTTCAGTTATACATTTCTAGGGGTGTATTATCCGGTTCAGTTATACATTTCTTGGGGTGTATTATCATGATCAGTTATACATTTCTAGGGGTGTATTATCATGTTCAGTTTTCATTTCTAGGGGTGTATTATCAGGTTCAGTTATACATTTCTCGGGGTGTATTATCATGTTCAGTTATACATTTCTAGGGGTGTATTATCATGTTCAGTTATACATTTCTAGGGGTGTATTATCAGGGACAGTTATACATTTCTAGGGGTGTATTATCATGTTCAGTTATACATTTCTAGGGGTGTATTATCATGTTCAGTTATACATTTCTAGGGTTGTATTGTCATGTTCAGTTATACATTTCTAGGGGTGTATATCAGGTCCAGTTATACATTTCTAGGGGTGTATTATCATGTTCAGTTATACATTTCTAGGGGTGTATTATCAGGTTCAGTTTTTATTTCTAGGGGTGTATTATCAGGTTCAGTTATACATTTCTAGGGGTGTATTATCATGATCAGTTATGCATTTCTAGGGGTGTATTATCATGTTCAGTTATACATTTCTAGGTGTGTATTATCAGGTTCAGTTATACATTTCTAGGGGTGTATTATCATTTTCAGTTATACATTTCTAGGGGTGTATTATCATGTTCAGTTATACATTTCTAGGGGTGTAATATCATGTTCAGCTATACATTTCTAGTGCTGTATTATCAGGGTCAGTTATACATTTCTAGGGGTGTATTATCATGTTCAGTTATAAATTTCTATTGGTGTATTATCAGGTTCAGTTATACATTTCTAGGGGTGTATTATCATGTTCAGTTATACATTTCCATGGGTGTATTATCATGTTCAGTTATACATTTCTAGGGGTGTATTATCAGGTTCAGTTCTACATTTCTAGGGGTGTATTATCAGGTTCAGTTATACATTTCTAGGGGTGTATTATCAGGTTCAGTTATACATTTCTAGGGGTGCATTATCAGGTTAAGTTAGACATTTCTAGGGGTCTATTATCATGTTCAGTTATACATTTCTAAGGGTGTATTATCAGGTTCAGTTATACATTTCTAGGGGTGTATTATCAGGTTCAGTTATACATTTCTAGGGGTGTATTATCATGTTCAACTATACATTTCTAGGGGTGTATTATCATGTTCAGTTATACATTTCTAGGGGTGTATTATCATGTTCAGTGATACATTTCTAGGGGTGTATTATCATGTTCAGTTATACATTTCTAGGGGTGTATTATCATGTTCAGTTATACATTTCTAGGGGTGTATTATCTGGTTCAGTTATACATTTCTAGGGGTATATTATCAGGTTCAGTAATACATTTCTAGGGGTGTATTATCAGGTTCAGTTATACATTTCAAGGGGTGTATTATCAGGTTCAGTTATACATTTCTAGGGGTGTATTATCATGTTCAGTTATACATATCTAGGGGTTTATTATCATGTTCAGGTATACATTTCTAGGGGTGTATTATCAGGTTCAGTTATACATTACTAGGGGTGTATTATCATGTTCAGTTATACATTTCTAGGGGTGTATTATCATGTTCAGTTATACATTTCTAGGGGTGTATTATCATGTTCAGTTAAACATTTCTAGGGGTGTAATATCAGGTTCAGTTATACATTTCTAGGGGTGTATTTTCATGTTCAGTTATACATTTCTAGGGGTGTATTATCATGTTCAGTTATACATTTCTAGGGATGTATTATCAGGTTCAGTTATACATTTCTAGCGTGTATTATCAGGTCCAGATATACATTTCTAGGGATGTATATCAGGTCCAGTTATAAATTTCTAGGGGTGTATTATCAGGTTCAGTTATACATTTCTAGGGGTGTATTATCATGTTCAGTTATACATTTCTAGTGGTGTATGTCAGGTCCAGTTATACATTTCTAGGGGTGTATTATCAGGTTCAGTTATACATTTCTAGGCGTGTATTATCATGTTCAGTTATACATTTCTAGGGGTGTATTATCAGGTTCAGTTATACATTTCTAGGGGTGTATTATCATGTTCATTTATACATCTCTAGGGGTGTATTATCATGTTCAGTTATACATTTCTAGGGGTGTATTATCAGGGTCAGTTATACATTTCTAGGGGTGATTGACAGTGGAGATTGACAGTGGAGAGACAATGGCAAGCATTCAAAGATAGAATGGAAGAATTCCAGAACATGTTTATACCGGTTTGGCATAAAATAAACCTAAAAAGGTGACTCAACCGTGGATAACGAGGGAAATTAGGGACAGCATAAAATCAAAAAAAAGGGCATATCAACTGGCAAAAAAAAGCACCAGACCGGAAGATTGGGGGCAGTACAAGATACAGCAAAAGAGGACAAAGGAATTAATCAGGAAGGGGAAAATAGAATACGAAAGTAAACTTGCAGCAAACATAAAGACAGACTGCAAAAGCTTTTATCGGTATATCAGGAGGAAAAGACTGGTAAAATCCCAAGTCGGTCCCTTGCAGTCCGATTCGGGAGAATATATAATGGAGAATAAGGAAATGGCAGACCAATTAAACTCATACTTTGGTTCTGTATTCACAAAGGAGGACACAAATAACCTCCCAGGAATATCGGCAAACATAGGGACTAATGAGAGGGAGGAGCTGACAGAAATTAGTATCTCTAGGGATATGGTGTTGGGTAAGTTGAGGGGACTGAAGGCCGACAAATCCCCGGGGCCTGATAAACTACATCCTAGGGTACTTAAGGAGGTGGCCCTGGAGATAGCAGATGCTCTAAGGATCATCTTCCGGAACTCCATTGACTCGGGAACAGTACCCGTGGATTGGAGGGTAGCTAATGTTACCCCAATATTTAAAAAGGGGGGTAGAGAGAAAGCAGGGAATTATAGACCAGTAAGCCTTACATCGGTTGTGGGCAAAATGCTAGAGTCCATTATTAAGGATAAAATAGCGGAGCACTTGACAAATGGGGAAAGGATCGGACAGAGTCAACATGGATTTACAAAGGGTAAATCGTGTTTGACTAATCTGCTGGAATTTTTTGAGGAAGTAACTGGTAAAATAGATGGGGGAGAGCCAGTGGATGTGGTGTACCTTGACTTCCAGAAAGCCTTCGATAAGGTTCCACACAAAAGATTATCATGCAAAATTAAGGCTCATGGGATTGGGGGCAAAGTATTAACGTGGATAGAGAACTGGCTGGCGGATAGAAAACAGAGAGTTGGAATAAACGGCTCGTTTTCGGAGTGGCAGGCAGTGACCAGCGGGGTGCCGCAAGGATCTGTCCTGGGACCCCAGCTGTTCACAATATATATAAATGATCTGGATCAGGGAATTGGATGCAATATTTCCAAATTCGCTGACGACACTAAACTAGGAGGAGGGGTGGGCTCTGATGAGGATGTCAGGAGGCTACAGTGCGATTTGGACAGGTTGGGGGAATGGGCGGATACGTGGCAGATGCACTATAATGTGGAT
Organism: Somniosus microcephalus; assembly: GCF_052327205.1. Taxonomy (NCBI): domain Eukaryota; kingdom Metazoa; phylum Chordata; class Chondrichthyes; order Squaliformes; family Somniosidae; genus Somniosus; species Somniosus microcephalus. The sequence goes on along the minus strand of NW_028226064.1, from coordinate 68,089 downwards.
AAATGCGAGGTTATCCACTTTGGGGGTAAAAACAGGAGGGTAGATTATTATCTAAATGGCAATAGATTGGGAGATGGGGAAGTGCAGAGGGACCTGGGTGTTCTTGTGCACCAGTCACTGAAGGAGAGCATGCAGGTGCAACAGGCGATTAAGAAGGCAAATGGTATGTTGGCCTTCATATCAAGGGGGTTCGAGTATAGGAATAGGGATACCTTACTACAGCTGTACAAGGTGCTGGTGAGACCGCATCTGGAGTATTGTGTACAGTTTTGGTCGCCCCATCTGCGGAAGGATGTTCTTGCCATGGAAAGAGTGCAACGGCGATTCACCAGGCTGATACCTGGAATGGCGGGAATGACCTACGAAGAGAGATTAAATAGTTTGGGCTTGTACTCACTGGAGTTTAGAAGATTGAGAGGGGATCTCATCGAAACATATAAAATTATGGCAGGCCTGGACAGGCTGAATTCAGAGAGAATGTTTCCAATGGCCGGGGAGCACAGAACCAGGGGCCACAGTCTAAAAATAGCAGGCAAATCATTTAAAACAGAGATGAGGAAGAATTTCTTCACTCAAAGAGTGGTGAGCCTGTGGAATTCCCTGCCACAGAGGGCTGTGAAGGCTAATTCAATAAATATTTTCAAGAGAGAATTGGATATATTTCTGAAGGCTAAGGGGATTAAGGGTTACGGAGAAAAGGCGGGGACGGGGTACTGAACTGGTAAGATCAGCTATGATCTCAGACGAAGATCAGCCATGATCTCATTGAATGGCGGAGCAGGCTCGAAGGGCCGAATGGCCTACTCCTGTTCCTATCTCTATGTTTCTATGTTTATCATGTTCAGCTATACATTTCTAGGGGTGTATTATCATGTTCAGTTATACATTTCTCGGGGTGTATATCAGGTCCAGTTATACATTTCTAGGGGTATATTATCAGGTTCAGTTATACATTTCTAGGGGTGTATTATCAGGTTCAGTTATACATTTCTGGGGGTGTATTATCATGTTCAGTTATACATTTCTAGGGGTGTATTATCATGTTTAGTTATTCATTTCTAGTGGTGTATATCAGGTCCAGTTATACATTTCTAGGGGTGTATTATCATGTTCAGTTATACATTTCTAGGGGTGTATTATCAGGTTCAGTTAGACATTTCTAGGGGTGTATTATCAGGTTCAGTAATACATTTCTAGGGGTGTATTATCATGTTCAGTTATACATTTCTAGGGGTGTATTATCATGTTCAATTATACATTTCTAGGGGTGTATTATCAGGTTCAGTTATACATTTCTAGGGGTGTATTATCATGTTCAGTTATCCATTTCTAGGGGTGTATTATCATGTTCAGTTAGACATTTCTAGGGGTGTATTATCATGTCCAGCTATACATTTCTAGTGGTGTATTATCAGGGTCAGTTATACATTTCTGGGGGTGTATTATCATGTTCAGTTATACATTTCTAGGGGTGTATTATCATGTTTAGTTATTCATTTCTAGGGGTGTATATCAGGTCCAGTTATACATTTCTAGGGGTGTATTATCATGTTCAGTTATACACTTCTAGGGGTGTATATCAGGTCCAGTTATACATTTCCATGGGTGTATTATCAGGTTCAGTTATACATTTCTAGGGGTGTATTATCATGTTCAGTTATACATTTCTAGGGGTGTATTATCAGGTTCAGTTATACATTTCTAGGGGTGTATTATCATATTCAGTTATACATTTCTAGGGGTGTATTATCATGTTCAGTTATACATTTCTAGGGGTGTATTATCATGTTCAGTTATACATTTCTAGGGGTGTATTATCATGTTCAGTTATACATTTCTAGGGGTGTATTATCAGGTTCAGTTCTACATTTCTTGGTGTGTATTATCAGGTTCAGTTATACATTTCTAGGGGTGTATTATCAGGTTCAGTTATACATTTCTAGGGGTGTATTATCAGGTTCAGTTATACATTTCTTGGGGTGCATTATCATGTTCAGTTATACATTTCTAGTGGTGTATTATCAGGTTCAGTTATACATTTCTAGGGGTGTATTATCATGTTCAGCTATAAATTTCTAGGGGTGTATTATCATGTTCAGTTATACATTTCTAGGGGTGTATTATCATGTTCAGTTATGCATTTCTAGAGGTGTATTATCATGTTCAGTTATACATTTCTAGGGGTGTATTATCATGTTTAGTTATACATTTCTAGGGGTGTATATCAGGTCCAGTTATACATTTCTAGGGGTGTATTATCAGGCTCAGTTATACATTTCTAGGGGTGTATTAACATGTTCAGTTATACATTTCTAGGGGTGTATTATCAGGTTCAGTTATACATTTCTAGGGGTGTATTATCATGTTCAGTTATACATTTCTAGGGGTGTATTATCATGTTCAGTTATACATTTCTAGGGGTGTATTATCATGTTCAGTTATACATTTCGAGGGGTGTATTATCAGGTTCAGTTATACATTTCTAGGGGTGTATTATCATGTTCAGTTATACATTTCTAGGGGTGTATTATCATGTTCAGTTATACATTTCTTGGGGTGTATTATCAGGTTCAGTTTTTCATTTCTAGGGGTGTATTATCATTTTCAGTTATACATTTCTAGGGGTGTATTATCAGGTTCAGTTATACATTTCTAGGGGTGTATTATCAGGTTCAGTTCTACATTTCTAGGGGTGTATATCAGGTCCAGTTATACATTTCAAGGGGTGTATTATCAGGTTCAGTTATACATTTCTAGGGGTTTATTATCATGTTCAGTTATACATTACTAGGAGTGTATTATCAGGTTCACTTATACATTTCTAGGGGTGTATTATCAGGTTCAGTTATACATTTCTAGGGGTGTATATCAGGTCCAGTTATACATTTCTAGGGGTGTATTATCAGGTTCAGTTATACATTTCTAGGGGTGTATTATCATGTCAGCTATACATTTCTAGGGGTGTATTATCAGGTTCAGTTATACATTTCTGGGGGTATATTATCATGTTCAGTGATACATTTCTCGGGGTGTATTATCATGTTCAGTTATACATTTCTAGGGGTGTATTGTCAGGTTCAGTTATACATTTCTAGGGGTGTATTATCATGTTCAGTTAAACATTTCTAGGGGTGTAATATCAGGTTCAGTTATACATTTCTAGGGGTGTATTTTCATGTTCAGTTATACATTTCTAGGGGTGTATTATCATGTTCAGTTATACATTTCTAGGGATGTATTATCAGGTTCAGTTATACATTTCTAGCGTGTATTATCAGGTCCAGATATACATTTCTAGGGGTGTATATCAGGTCCAGTTATAAATTTCTAGGGGTGTATTATCAGGTTCAGTTATACATTTCTAGGGGTGTATTATCATGTTCAGTTATACATTTCTAGTGGTGTATGTCAGGTCCAGTTATACATTTCTAGGGGTGTATTATCAGGTTCAGTTATACATTTCTAGGCGTGTATTATCATGTTCAGTTATACATTTCTAGGGGTGTATTATCAGGTTCAGTTATACATTTCTAGGGGTGTATTATCATGTTCATTTATACATCTCTAGGGGTGTATTATCATGTTCAGTTATACATTTCTAGGGGTGTATTATCAGGGTCAGTTATACATTTCTAGGGGTGATTGACAGTGGAGATTGACAGTGGAGAGACAATGGCAAGCATTCAAAGATAGAATGGAAGAATTCCAGAACATGTTTATACCGGTTTGGCATAAAATAAACCTAAAAAGGTGACTCAACCGTGGATAACGAGGGAAATTAGGGACAGCATAAAATCAAAAAAAAGGGCATATCAACTGGCAAAAAAAAGCACCAGACCGGAAGATTGGGGGCAGTACAAGATACAGCAAAAGAGGACAAAGGGATTAATCAGGAAGGGGAAAATAGAATACGAAAGTAAACTTGCAGCAAACATAAAGACAGACTGCAAAAGCTTTTATCGGTATATCAGGAGGAAAAGACTGGTAAAATCCCAAGTCGGTCCCTTGCAGTCCGATTCGGGAGAATATATAATGGAGAATAAGGAAATGGCAGACCAATTAAACTCATACTTTGGTTCTGTATTCACAAAGGAGGACACAAATAACCTCCCAGGAATATCGGCAAACATAGGGACTAATGAGAGGGAGGAGCTGACAGAAATTAGTATCTCTAGGGATATGGTGTTGGGTAAGTTGAGGGGACTGAAGGCCGACAAATCCCCGGGGCCTGATAAACTACATCCTAGGGTACTTAAGGAGGTGGCCCTGGAGATAGCAGATGCTCTAAGGATCATCTTCCGGAACTCCATTGACTCGGGAACAGTACCCGTGGATTGGAGGGTAGCTAATGTTACTCCAATATTTAAAAAGGGGGGTAGAGAGAAAGCAGGGAATTATAGACCAGTAAGCCTTACATCGGTTGTGGGCAAAATGCTAGAGTCCATTATTAAGGATAAAATAGCGGAGCACTTGACAAATGGGGAAAGGATCGGACAGAGTCAACATGGATTTACAAAGGGTAAATCGTGTTTGACTAATCTGCTGGAATTTTTTGAGGAAGTAACTGGTAAAATAGATGGGGGAGAGCCAGTGGATGTGGTGTACCTTGACTTCCAGAAAGCCTTCGATAAGGTTCCACACAAAAGATTATCATGCAAAATTAAGGCTCATGGGATTGGGGGCAAAGTATTAACGTGGATAGAGAACTGGCTGGCGGATAGAAAACAGAGAGTTGGAATAAACGGCTCGTTTTCGGAGTGGCAGGCAGTGACCAGCGGGGTGCCGCAAGGATCTGTCCTGGGACCCCAGCTGTTCACAATATATATAAATGATCTGGATCAGGGAATTGGATGCAATATTTCCAAATTCGCTGACGACACTAAACTAGGAGGAGGGGTGGGCTCTGATGAGGATGTCAGGAGGCTACAGTGCGATTTGGACAGGTTGGGGGAATGGGCGGATACGTGGCAGATGCACTATAATGTGGATAAATGCGAGGTTATCCACTTTGGGGGTAAAAACAGGAGGGTAGATTATTATCTAAATGGCAATAGATTGGGAGATGGGGAAGTGCAGAGGGACCTGGGTGTTCTTGTGCACCAGTCACTGAAGGAGAGCATGCAGGTGCAACAGGCGATCAAGAAGGCAAATGGTATGTTGGCCTTCATATCAAGGGGGTTCGAGTATAGGAATAGGGATACCTTACTACAGCTGTACAAGGTGCTGGTGAGACCGCATCTGGAGTATTGTGTACAGTTTTGGTCGCCCCATCTGCGGAAGGATGTTCTTGCCATGGAAAGAGTGCAACGGCGATTCACCAGGCTGATACCTGGAATGGCGGGAATGACCTACGAAGAGAGATTAAATAGTTTGGGCTTGTACTCACTGGAGTTTAGAAGATTGAGAGGGGATCTCATCGAAACATATAAAATTATGGCAGGCCTGGACAGGCTGAATTCAGAGAGAATGTTTCCAATGGCCGGGGAGCACAGAACCAGGGGCCACAGTCTAAAAATAGCGGGCAAATCATTTAAAACAGAGATGAGGAAGAATTTCTTCACTCAAAGAGTGGTGAGCCTGTGGAATTCCCTGCCACAGAGGGCTGTGAAGGCTAATTCAATAAATATTTTCAAGAGAGAATTGGATATATTTCTGAAGGCTAAGGGGATTAAGGGTTACGGAGAAAAGGCGGGGACGGGGTACTGAACTGGTAAGATCAGCTATGATCTCAGACGAAGATCAGCCATGATCTCATTGAATGGCGGAGCAGGCTCGAAGGGCCGAATGGCCTACTCCTGTTCCTATCTCTATGTTTCTATGTTTATCATGTTCAGCTATACATTTCTAGGGGTGTATTATCATGTTCAGTTATACATTTCTCGGGGTGTATATCAGGTCCAGTTATACATTTCTAGGGGTATATTATCAGGTTCAGTTATACATTTCTAGGGGTGTATTATCAGGTTCAGTTATACATTTCTGGGGGTGTATTATCATGTTCAGTTATACATTTCTAGGGGTGTATTATCATGTTTAGTTATTCATTTCTAGGGGTGTATATCAGGTCCAGTTATACATTTCTAGGGGTGTATTATCATGTTCAGTTATACATTTCTAGGGGTGTATTATCAGGTTCAGTTAGACATTTCTAGGGGTGTATTATCAGGTTCAGTAATACATTTCGAGGGGTGTATTATCATGTTCAGTTATACATTTCTAGGGGTGTATTATCATGTTCAATTATACATTTCTAGGGGTGTATTATCAGGTTCAGTTATACATTTCTAGGGGTGTATTATCATGTTCAGTTATCCATTTCTAGGGGTGTATTATCATGTTCAGTTAGACATTTCTAGGGGTGTATTATCATGTCCAGCTATACATTTCTAGTGGTGTATTATCAGGGTCAGTTATACATTTCTGGGGGTGTATTATCATGTTCAGTTATACATTTCTAGGGGTGTATTATCATGTTTAGTTATTCATTTCTAGGGGTGTATATCAGGTCCAGTTATACATTTCTAGGGGTGTATTATCATGTTCAGTTATACACTTCTAGGGGTGTATATCAGGTCCAGTTATACATTTCCATGGGTGTATTATCAGGTTCAGTTATACATTTCTAGGGGTGTATTATCATGTTCAGTTATACATTTCTAGGGGTGTATTATCAGGTTCAGTTATACATTTCTAGGGGTGTATTATCATACTCAGTTATACATTTCTAGGGGTGTATTATCATGTTCAGTTATACATTTCTAGGGGTGTATTATCATGTTCAGTTATACATTTCTAGGGGTGTATTATCATGTTCAGTTATACATTTCTAGGGGTGTATTATCAGGTTCAGTTCTACATTTCTTGGTGTGTATTATCAGGTTCAGTTATACATTTCTAGGGGTGTATTATCAGGTTCAGTTATACATTTCTAGGGGTGTATTATCAGGTTCAGTTATACATTTCTTGGGGTGCATTATCATGTTCAGTTATACATTTCTAGTGGTGTATTATCAGGTTCAGTTATACATTTCTAGGGGTGTATTATCATGTTCAGCTATAAATTTCTAGGGGTGTATTATCATGTTCAGTTATACATTTCTAGGGGTGTATTATCATGTTCAGTTATGCATTTCTAGAGGTGTATTATCATGTTCAGTTATACATTTCTAGGGGTGTATTATCATGTTTAGTTATACATTTCTAGGGGTGTATATCAGGTCCAGTTATACATTTCTAGGGGTGTATTATCAGGCTCAGTTATACATTTCTAGGGGTGTATTAACATGTTCAGTTATACATTTCTAGGGGTGTATTATCAGGTTCAGTTATACATTTCTAGGGGTGTATTATCATGTTCAGTTATACATTTCTAGGGGTGTATTATCATGTTCAGTTATACATTTCTAGGGGTGTATTATCATGTTCAGTTATACATTTCGAGGGGTGTATTATCAGGTTCAGTTATACATTTCTAGGGGTGTATTATCATGTTCAGTTATACATTTCTAGGGGTGTATTATCATGTTCAGTTATACATTTCTTGGGGTGTATTATCAGGTTCAGTTTTTCATTTCTAGGGGTGTATTATCATTTTCAGTTATACATTTCTAGGGGTGTATTATCAGGTTCAGTTATACATTTCTAGGGGTGTATTATCAGGTTCAGTTCTACATTGCTAGGGGTGTATATCAGGTCCAGTTATACATTTCAAGGGGTGTATTATCAGGTTCAGTTATACATTTCTAGGGGTTTATTATCATGTTCAGTTATACATTACTAGGACTGTATTATCAGGTTCACTTATACATTTCTAGGGGTGTATTATCAGGTTCAGTTATACATTTCTAGGGGTGTATATCAGGTCCAGTTATACATTTCTAGGGGTGTATTATCAGGTTCAGTTATACATTTCTAGGGGTGTATTATCATGTCAGCTATACATTTCTAGGGGTGTATTATCAGGTTCAGTTATACATTTCTGGGGGTATATTATCATGTTCAGTGATACATTTCTCGGGGTGTATTATCATGTTCAGTTATACATTTCTAGGGGTGTATTGTCAGGTTCAGTTATACATTTCTAGGGGTGTATTATCAGGTTCAGTTATGCATTTCTAGTGTGTATTATCATGTTCAACTATACATTTCTAGGGGTGTATTATCATGTTCAGTTATACATTTCGAGGGGTGTATTATCAGGTTCAGTTATACATTTCTAGGGGTGTATTATCAGGTTCAGTTATACATTTCTAGGGGTGTATTATCAGGTTCAGTTATACATTTCTAGGGGTGTATTATCAGGTTCAGTTATACATTTCTAGGGGTGTATTATCATGTTCAGTTTTACATATCTTGGGGTTTATTTCATGTTCAGTTATACATTTCTAGGGGTGTATTATCAGGTTCAGTTGTACATTTCTAGGGGTGTATTATCATGTTCAGTTATACATTTCTAGTGGTGTATTATCATGTTCAGTTATACATTTCGAGGGGTCTATTATCATGTTCAGTTATACATTTCTAGGGGTGTATTATCAGGTTCAGTTCTACATTTCTAGGGGTGTATTATCATGTTCATTTAGACATTTCTAGGGGTGTATTATCATGTTCAGTTATACATTTCAAGGGGTGTGTTATCATGTTCAGTTATACATTTCTAGGGGTGTATTATCAGGTTCAGTTATACATTTCTGGGGTGTATTATCATGTTCAGTTATACATTTCCAAGGGTGTATTATCATGTTCAGTTATACATTTCAAGTGGTGTATTATCAGGTTCAGTTATACATTTCTAGGGGTGTATTATCAGGTTCAGTTATACATTTCTAGGGGTGTATTATCATGTTCAGTTATACATTTCTAGGGGTCTATTATCAGGTCCAGTTATACATTTCTCGGGGTGTATTATTCAGGTTCAGTTATACATTTCTAGGGGTTTATTATCAGGTTCAGTTATACATTTCTAGGGGTGTATTATCTGTTTCAGTTATACATTTCTAGGGGTGTATTATCATGTTCAGTTATACATTTCTAGGGGTGTAATATCATGTTTAGTTATACATTTCTAGGGGTGTATTATCAGGTTCAGTTATACATTTCTAGGGCTGTATTATCAGGTTCAGTTATACATTTCTAGAGGTGTATTATCAGGTTCAGTTATACATTTCTAGGGGTGTATTATCAGGTTATGTTATACATTTCTAGTGGTGTATTATCAGCTCCAGTTATACATTTCTAGGGGTGTATATCAGGTCCAGTTATACATTTCTAGGGGTGTATTATCAGGTTCAGTTATACATTTCTAGGGGTGTATTATCAGGTTCAGTTATACATTTCTAGGGGTGTATTATCATGTTTAGTAATACATTTCTGGGGGTGTATTATCATGTTCAGTTATACATTTCTAGGGGTGTATTATCATGTTCAGTTATTCATTTCTAGGGGTTTATTATCAGGGTCAGTTATACATTTCTAGGGGTGTATTATCATGTTCAGCTTTTCATTTCTAGGGGTGTATTATCATGTTCAGTTATACATTTCTAGGGGTGTATTATCATGTTTAGTAATACATTTCTGGGGGTGTATTATCATGTTCAGTTATACATTTCTAGGGGTGTATTATCATGTTCAGTTATTCATTTCTAGGGGTTTATTATCAGGGTCAGTTATACATTTCTAGGGGTGTATTATCATGTTCAGTTATACATTTCTAGGGGTGTATTATCATGTTCAGTTATACATTTCTTGGGGTGTATTATCAGGTTCAGTTTTTCATTTCTAGGGGTGTATTATCATTTTCAGTTATACATTTCTCGGGGTGTATTATCAGGTTCAGTTATACATTTCTAGGGGTGTATTATCAGGTTCAGTTCTACATTTCTAGGGGTGTATATCAGGTCCAGTTATACATTTCAAGGGGTGTATTATCAGGTTCAGTTATACATTTCTAGGGGTTTATTATCATGTTCAGTTATACATTACTAGGACTGTATTATCAGGTTCACTTATACATTTCTAGGGGTGTATTATCAGGTTCAGTTATACATTTCTAGGGGTGTATATCAGGTCCAGTTATACATTTCTAGGGGTGTATTATCAGGTTCAGTTATACATTTCTAGGGTGTATTATCATGTCAGCTATACATTTCTAGGGGTGTATTATCAGGTTCAGTTATACATTTCTGGGGGTATATTATCATGTTCAGTGATACATTTCTCGGGGTGTATTATCATGTTCAGTTATACATTTCTAGGGGTGTATTGTCAGGTTCAGTTATACATTTCTAGGGGTGTATTATCAGGTTCAGTTATGCATTTCTAGTGTGTATTATCATGTTCAACTATACATTTCTAGGGGTGTATTATCATGTTCAGTTATACATTTCGAGGGGTGTATTATCAGGTTCAGTTATACATTTCTAGGGGTGTATTATCAGGTTCAGTTATACATTTCTAGGGGTGTATTATCAGGTTCAGTTATACATTTCTAGGGGTGTATTATCAGGTTCAGTTATACATTTCTAGGGGTGTATTATCATGTTCAGTTTTACATATCTTGGGGTTTATTTCATGTTCAGTTATACATTTCTAGGGGTGTATTATCAGGTTCAGTTGTACATTTCTAGGGGTGTATTATCATGTTCAGTTATACATTTCTAGTGGTGTATTATCATGTTCAGTTATACATTTCGAGGGGTCTATTATCATGTTCAGTTATACATTTCTAGGGGTGTATTATCAGGTTCAGTTCTACATTTCTAGGGGTGTATTATCATGTTCATTTAGACATTTCTAGGGGTGTATTATCATGTTCAGTTATACATTTCAAGGGGTGTGTTATCATGTTCAGTTATACATTTCTAGGGGTGTATTATCAGGTTCAGTTATACATTTCTGGGGTGTATTATCATGTTCAGTTATACATTTCCAAGGGTGTATTATCATGTTCAGTTATACATTTCAAGTGGTGTATTATCAGGTTCAGTTATACATTTCTAGGGGTGTATTATCAGGTTCAGTTATACATTTCTAGGGGTGTATTATCATGTTCAGTTATACATTTCTAGGGGTCTATTATCAGGTCCAGTTATACATTTCTCGGGGTGTATTATTCAGGTTCAGTTATACATTTCTAGGGGTTTATTATCAGGTTCAGTTATACATTTCTAGGGGTGTATTATCTGTTTCAGTTATACATTTCTAGGGGTGTATTATCATGTTCAGTTATACATTTCTAGGGGTGTAATATCATGTTTAGTTATACATTTCTAGGGGTGTATTATCAGGTTCAGTTATACATTTCTAGGGCTGTATTATCAGGTTCAGTTATACATTTCTAGAGGTGTATTATCAGGTTCAGTTATACATTTCTAGGGGTGTATTATCAGGTTATGTTATACATTTCTAGTGGTGTATTATCAGCTCCAGTTATACATTTCTAGGGGTGTATATCAGGTCCAGTTATACATTTCTAGGGGTGTATTATCAGGTTCAGTTATACATTTCTAGGGGTGTATTATCAGGTTCAGTTATACATTTCTAGGGGTGTATTATCATGTTTAGTAATACATTTCTGGGGGTGTATTATCATGTTCAGTTATACATTTCTAGGGGTGTATTATCATGTTCAGTTATTCATTTCTAGGGGTTTATTATCAGGGTCAGTTATACATTTCTAGGGGTGTATTATCATGTTCAGCTTTTCATTTCTAGGGGTGTATTATCATGTTCAGTTATACATTTCTAGGGGTGTATTATCATGTTTAGTAATACATTTCTGGGGGTGTATTATCATGTTCAGTTATACATTTCTAGGGGCGTATTATCATGTTCAGTTATTCATTTCTAGGGGTTTATTATCAGGGTCAGTTATACATTTCTAGGGGTGTATTATCATGTTCAGCTTTTCATTTCTAGGGGTGTATTATCATGTTCAGTTATACATTTCTAGGGGTGTATATCAGGTCCAGTTATACATTTCTAGGGGTGTATTATCAGGTTCTGTTATACATTTCTAGGGGTGTATTATCATGTTCAGTTATACATTTCTAGGGCTGTATCATCAGGTTCAGTTATACATTTCTAGGGGTGTATTATCAGGTTATGTTATACATTTCTAGGGGTGTATTATCATGTTCAGTTATACATTTCTAGAGGTGTATTATCATGTTCAGTTATACATTTCTAGGGGTGTATTATCATGTTTAATTATACATTTCTAGGGGTGTATATCAGGTCCAGTTATACATTTCGAGGGATGTATTATCATGTTCAGTTATACATTTCTAGGGGTGTATATCAGGTGCAGTTATACATTTCCATGGGTGTATTATCAGGTTCAGTTATACATTTCTAGGGGTGTATTATCATGTTCAGTTGTACATTTCTAGGGGTGTATTATCAGGTTCAGTTATACATTTCTAGGGGTGTATTATCAGGTTCAGTTATACATTTCTAGGGGTGTATTATCAGGTTCAGTTATACATTTCTTGGGGTGTATTATCATGTTCAGTTATACATTTCTAGTGGTGTATTATCAGGTTCAGTTATACATTTCTAGGGGTGTATTATCATGTTCAGCTATAAATTTCTAGGGGTGTATTATCATGTTCAGTTATACATTTCTAGGGGTGTATTATCATGTTCAGTTATACATTTCTAGAGGTGTATTATCATGTTCAGTTATACATTTCTAGGGGTTTATTATCATGTTTAGTTATACATTTCTAGGGGTGTATATCAGGTCCAGTTATACATTTCTAGGGGTGTATTATCAGGTTCAGTTATACATTTCTAGGGGTGTATTATCATGTTCAGTTATACATTTCTAGGGGTGTATTATCAGGTTCAGTTATACATTTCTAGGGGTGTATTATCATTTTCAGTTATACATTTCTAGGGGTGTATTATCAGGTTCAGTTATACATTTCTAGGTGTGTATTATCATGTTCAGTTATACATTTCTAGGGGTGTATTATCATGTTCAGTTATACATTTCTAGGAGTGTATTATCAGGTTCACTTATACATTTCTAGGGGTGTAGTATCAGGTTCAGTTATACATTTCTAGGGGTATATTATCATGTTCAGTTATACATTTCTCAGGGTGTATTATCATGTTCAGTTATACATTTCTAGGGGTGTATTGTCATGTTCAGTTATACATTTCTAGGGGTGTATTATCAGGTTCAGTTATGCATTTCTAGTGTGTATTATGTTCAACTATACATTTCTAGGGGTGTATTATCATGTTCAGTTATACATTTCTAGGGGTGCATTATCAGGTTCAGTTATACATTTCTAGGGGTGTATTATCAGGTTCAGTTATACATTTCTAGGGGTGTATTATCAGGTTCAGTTATACATTTCTAGGGGTGTATTATCAGGTTCAGTTATACATTTCTAGGGGTGTATTATCATGTTCAGTTATACATATCTAGGGGATTATTATCATGTTCAGTTATACATTTCTAGGGGTGTATTATCAGGTCCAGTTAAACATTTCTAGGGGTCTATATCAGGTCCAGTTATACATTTCTAGGGATGTATTATCAGGTTCAGTTATACATTTCTAGTGGTGTATTATCATGTTCAGTTATACATTTCTCGTGGTGTATGTCAGGTCCAGTTATACATTTCTAGGGGTGTATTATCAGGTTCAGTTATACATTTCTAGGCGTGTGTTATCATGTTCAGTTATACATTTCTAGGGGTGTATTATCAAGTTCAGTTATACATTTCTAGGGGTGTATTATCATGTTCAACTATACATTTCTAGGGGTGTATTATCATGTTCAGTTATACATTTCTAGGGGTGTATTATCATGTTCAGTGATACATTTCTAGGGGTGTATTATCATGTTTAGTTATACATTTCTAGGGGTGTATTATCAGGTTCAGTTATACATTTCTAGGGGTGTATTATCAGGTTCAGTTATACATTTCTAGGGGTGTATTATCAGGTTCAGTTATACATTTCTAGGGGTGTATTATCAGGTTCAGTTATACATTTCTAGGGGTGTATTATCATGTTCAGTTATACATATCTAGGGGTTTATTATCATGTTCAGTTATACATTTCTGGGGGTGTATTATCAGGTTCAGTTATACATTTCTAGGGGTGTATTATCATGTTCAGTTATACATTTCTAGGGGTGTATTATCATGTTCAGTTATACATTTCTAGGGGTGTATTCTCAGGTTCAGTTATACATTTCAAGGGGTGTATTATCATGTTCAGTTTTACATTTCTAGGGGTGTATTATCAGTTTCAGTTATACATTTCTGGGGTGTATTATCATGTTCAGTTATACATTTCTAGGGGTGTATTATCATGTTCAGTTATACTTTTCAAGGGGTGTATTATCAGGTTCAGTTATACATTTCTAGGGGTGTATTATCAGGTTCAGTTATACATTCCTAGGGGTTTATTATCAGGTTCAGTTATACATTTCTAGGGGTGTATTTTCAGGTTCAGTTACACATTTCTAGGGGTGTATTATCAGTTTCAGTTCTACATTTCTAGGGGTGTATTATCAAGTTTACTTATACATTTCTAGGGGTGTATTATCAGGTCCAGTTATGCATTTCTAGGGGTGTATTATCATGTTCAGTTATACATTTCTTGTGGTGTATTATCAGGTTCCGTTATACATTTCTAGGGGTGTATTATCATGTTCAGCTATACATTTCTAGGGGTGTATTATCATGTTCAGTTATACATTTCTAGGGGTGTATTATCGTGTTCAGTTATACATTTCTAGAGGTGTATTATCATGTTCAGTTATACATTTCTTGGGGTGTATTATCATGTTTAGTTATACATTTCTAGGGGTGTATTATCATGTTGATTTATACATTTCTAGGGGTGTATTATCATGTTCAGTTATACATTTCTAGGGGTGTATATCAGGTCCAGTTATACATTTCTAGGGGTGTATTATCAGGTACAGTTATACATTTCTAGGGGTGTATTATCATGTTCGGTTATACATTTCTAGGGGTGTATTATCAGGTTCAGTTATACATTTCTAGGGGTGTATTATCATGTTCAATTACACATTTCTAGGGGTGTATTATCATGTTCAGTTATACATTTCTAGGGGTGTATTATCATGTTCAGTTATACATTTCTAGGGGTGTATTATCAGTTTCAGTTATACATTTCTAGGGGTGTGCTATCATGTTCAGTTATACATTTCTAGGGGTGTATTATCAGGTTCAGTTATACATTTCTAGGGTTGTATTATCAGGTTCAGTTATACATTTCTAGGGGTGTATTATCATGTTCAGTTATACATTTCTTGGGGTGTATTATCATGTTCAGTTATGCATTACTAGGGGTGTATTATCAGGTTCACTTATACATTTCTAGGGGTGTAGTATCAGGTTCAGTTATACATTTCTAGGGGTGTATATCAGGTCCAGTTATACATTTCAAGGGGTGTATTATCATGTTCAGTTTTACATTTCTAGGGGTGTATTATCAGGTTCAGTTATACATTTCTAGGGGTGTATTATCATGTTCAGTTATACATTTCTAGGGGTGTATTATCATGTTCAGTTATACTTTTCAAGGTGTGTATTTACAGGTTCAGTTATACATTTCTAGGGGTGTATTATCAGGTTCAGTTATACATTTCTAGGGGTGTATTATCATGTTCAGTTATACATTTCTAGGGGTGTATTATCAGGTCCAGTTATACATTTCTAGGGGTGTATTATCAGGTTCAGTTATACATTTCTAGGTGTTTATTATCAGGTTCAGTTTTTCATTTCTAGGGGTGGAGTATCAGGTTCAGTTATACATTTCTCGGGGTGTATTATCAGTTTCAGTTATACATTTCTAGGGGTGTATTATCATGTTCAGTTATACATTTCTAGGGGTGTATTATCATGTTTAGTTATACATTTCTAGGGGTGTATTATCAGGTTCAGTTATACATTTCTAGGGGTGTATTACCAGGTTCAGTTATACATTTCTAGGGGTGTATATCAGGTCCAGTTATACATTTCTAGGGGTGTATTATCATGTTCAGTTATACATTTCTAGGGTTGTATTATCAGGTTCAGTTATACATTTCTGGGGGTGTATTATCATGTTCAGTTATACATTTCTTGGGGTGTATTATCATGTTCAGTTATGCATTACTAGGGGTGTATTATCAGGTTCACTTATACATTTCTAGGGGTGTAGTATCAGGTTCAGTTACACATTTCTAGGGGTGTATATCAGGTCCAGTTATACATTTGAAGGGGTGTATTATCATGTTCAGTTTTACATTTCTAGGGGTGTATTATCAGGTTCAGTTATACTTTTCGAGGGGTGTATTATCATGTTCAGTTATACATTTCTAGGGGTGTATTATCATGTTCAGTTATACTTTTCAAGGGGTGTATTATCAGGTTCAGTTATACATTTCTAGGGGTGTATTATCAGGTTCAGTTATACATTTCTAGGGGTGTATTATCATGTTCAGTTATACATTTCTAGGGGTGTATTATCAGGTCCAGTTATACATTTCTAGGGGTGTATTATCAGGTTCAGTTATACATTTCTAGGTGTTTATTATCAGGTTCAGTTATACATTTCTAGGGGTGTAGTATCAGGTTCAGTTATACATTTCTAGGGGTGTATCATCAGTTTCAGTTATACATTTCTAGGGGTGTATTATCATGTTCAGTTATACATTTCTAGGGATGTATTATCATGTTCAGTTATACATTTCAAGGGGTGTATTATCAGGTTCAGTTATACATTTCTAGGGGTGTATTATCAGGTTCAGTTATACATTTCTCGGGGTGTATTATCATGTTCAGTTATACATTTCTGGGGGTGTATTATCAGGTCCAGTTATACATTTCTAGGGGTGTATTATCAGGTTCAGTTATACATTTCTAGGGCTTTATTATAAGGTTCAGTTATACATTTCTAGGGGTGTATTATCAGGTTCAGTTATACATTTCTAGGGGTGTATTATCAGTTTCAGTTATACATTTCTAGGGGTGTATTATCATGTTCAGTTATACATTTCTAGGGGTGTATTATCATGTTTAGTTATACATTTCTAGGGGTGTATTATCAGGTTCAGTTATACATTTCCAGGGGTGTATTATCAGGTTCAGTTATACATTTCTAGGGGTGTATTATCAGATTGAGTTATACATTTCTAGGGGTGTATTATCAGGTTATGTTACACATTTCTAGTGGTGTATTATCAGCTCCAGTTATACATTTCTAGGGGTGTATATCAGGTCCAGTTATACATTTCTAGGGGTGTATTATCAGGTTCAGTTATACATTTCTAGGGGTGTATATCAGGTCCAGTTATACATTTCTAGGGGTGTATTATCACGTTCAGTTATACATTTCTAGGGGTGTATTATCATGTTCAGTTATACATTTCTAGGGGTGTATTATCAGGTTCAGTTATACATTTCTGGGGGTGTATTATCATGTTCAGTTATACATTTCTAGGGGTGTATTATCATGTTCAGTTATACATTTCTAGGGGTGTATTATCATGTTCAGTTATACATTTCTAGGGGTGTATTATCAGGTTCAGTTATACATTTCTAGTGTGTATTATCAGGTCCAGTTAAACATTTCTAGGGGTATATATCAGGTCCAGTTATACATTTCTAGGGATGTATTATCAGGTTCAGTTATACATTTCTAGTGGTGTATTATCATGTTCAGTTATACATTTCTCGTGGTGTATGTCAGGTCCAGTTATACATTTCTAGGGGTGTATTATCAGGTTCAGTTATACATTTCTAGGCGTGTGTTATCATGTTCAGTTATACATTTCTAGGGGTGTATTATCAGGTTCAGTTATACATTTCTAGGGGTGTATTATCATGTTCAACTATACATTTCTAGGGGTGTATTATCATGTTCAGTTATACATTTCTAGGGGTGTATTATCATGTTCAGTGATACATTTCTAGGGGTGTATTATCATGTTCAGTTATACATTTCTAGGGGTGTATTATCAGGTTCAGTTATACATTTCTAGGGGTGTATTATCAGGTTCAGTTATACATTTCTAGGGGTGTATTATCAGGTTCAGTTATACATTTCTAGGGGTGTATTATCAGGTTCAGTTATACATTTCTAGGGGTGTATTATCATGTTCAGTTATACATATCTAGGGGTTTATTATCGTGTTCAGTTATACATTTCTAGGGGTGTATTATCAGGTTCAGTTATACATTTCTAGGGGTGTATTATCATGTTAAGTTATACATTTCTAGGGGTGTATTATCATGTTCAGTTATACATTTCTAGGGGTGTATTATCAGGTTCAGTTATACATTTCTAGGGGTGTATTATCATGTTCAGTTATACATTTCTAGGGGTGTATTATCATGTTCAGTTATACATTTCTAGGGGTGTATTCTCAGGTTCAGTTATACATTTCAAGGGGTGTATTATCATGTTCAGTTTTACATTTCTAGGGGTGTATTATCAGTTTCAGTTATACATTTCTGGGGTGTATTATCATGTTCAGTTATACATTTCTAGGGGTGTATTATCATGTTCAGTTATACTTTTCAAGGGGTGTATTATCAGGTTCAGTTATACATTTCTAGGGGTGTATTATTAGGTTCAGTTATACATTCCTAGGGGTTTATTATCAGGTTCAGTTATACATTTCTAGGGGTGTATTTTCAGGTTCAGTTACACATTTCTAGGGGTGTATTATCAGTTTCAGTTATACATTTCTAGGGGTGTATTATCATGTTTAGTTATACATTTCTAGGGGTGTATTATCAGGTCCAGTTAAGCATTTCTAGGGGTGTATTATCATGTTCAGTTATGCATTTCTAGTGGTGTATTATCAGGTTCCGTTATACATTTCTAGGGGTGTTTTATCATGTTCAGCTATACATTTCTAGGGGTGTATTATCATGTTCAGTTATACATTTCTAGGGGTGTATTATCGTGTTCAGTTATACATTTCTAGAGGTGTATTATCATGTTCAGTTATACATTTCTAGGGGTGTATTATCATGTTTAGTTATACATTTCTAGGGGTGTATTATCATGTTCATTTATACATTTCTAGGGGTGTATTATCATGTTCAGTTATACATTTCTAGGGGTGTATATCAGGTCCAGTTATACATTTCTAGGGGTGTATTATCAGGTTCAGTTATACATTTCTAGGGGTGTATTATCATGTTCGGTTATACATTTCTAGGGGTGTATTATCAGGTTCAGTTATACATTTCTAGGGGTGTATTATCATGTTCAATTACACATTTCTAGGGGTGTATTATCATGTTCAGTTATACATTTCTAGGGGTGTATTATCATGTTCAGTTATACATTTCTAGGGGTGTATTATCAGGTTCAGTTATACATTTCTAGGGGTGTGCTATCATGTTCAGTTATACATTTCTAGGGGTGTATTATCAGGTTCAGTTATACATTTCTAGGGGTGTATTATCATGTTCAGTTATTCATTTCCAGGGTTGTATTATCAGGTTCAGTTATACATTTCTAGGGGTGTATTATCATGTTCAGTTATACATTTCTTGGGGTGTATTATCATGTTCAGTTATGCAT
This sequence comes from Somniosus microcephalus, assembly GCF_052327205.1. NCBI lineage: Eukaryota > Metazoa > Chordata > Chondrichthyes > Squaliformes > Somniosidae > Somniosus > Somniosus microcephalus. The sequence continues at coordinate 48,517 of NW_028226064.1, read as the reverse complement.
TACTAGGGGTGTATTATCAGGTTCACTTATACATTTCTAGGGGTGTAGTATCAGGTTCAGTTATACATTTCTAGGGGTGTATATCAGGTCCAGTTATACATTTCAAGGGGTGTATTATCATGTTCAGTTTTACATTTCTAGGGGTGTATTATCAGGTTCAGTTATACATTTCTAGGGGTGTATTATCATGTTCAGTTATACATTTCTAGGGGTGTATTATCATGTTCAGTTATACTTTTCAAGGGGTGTATTATCAGGTTCAGTTATACATTTCTAGGGGTGTATTATCAGGTTCAGTTATACATTTCTAGGGGTGTATTATCATGTTCAGTTATACATTTCTAGGGGTGTATTATCATGTTCAGTTATACATTTCTCGGGGTGTATTATCATGTTCAGTTATACGTTTCTAGGGGTGTATTATCATGTTCAGTTATACATTTCTAGGGGTGTATTATCATGTTCAATTATACATTTCTAGGGGTGTATTATCAGGTTCAGTTATACATTTCTAGGGGTGTATTATCAGGTCCAGTTATACATTTCTAGTGGTGTATGTCAGGTCCAGTTATACATTTCTAGGGGTGTATTATCAGGTTCAGTTATACATTTCTAGGCGTGTATTATCAGGTTCAGTTATACATTTCTGGGGCTGCAGGGCATTCTGGAGGAGTAGGGTGAACAGCCAGAGGTCGTGGTCCACATTGTTACCCACGATATAGGTAAAAAGAGGGATGAGGTCCTGCAGCAAGAATTTAGGGAGCTAGGTGAAGGATTAAAGAGCAGGACCTCAAAGGTTGTAATCTCTGGATTACTCCCGGTGCCACGTGCTAGTGAGTATAGGAATGGGAAGATAGAACAGATGAATGCGTGGCTAAAGGGATGGTGCAGGGGGGAGGGCTTTAGTTTCCTGGATCACTGGGTCTGCTTCTGGGAAAGGTGGGACTTGTACAAGTCAGACGGTTTACACCTGAACCAGAGGGGAACCAATATCCTAGCGGGGAGGTTTGCTGGCACTGCTGGGGGGGGTTTAAACTAACTTGGCAGGGGGATGGGGTACAGAGTGGAGCTATAGCAGGGGGTGATTTACAGCCAAAGACAGAGAAAAAAACAAGGCAGAGCAAATATGTGAAGGCAAAAGGGAATATGGCAGGGCTGGAAGGCATTTATTTTCATGCAAGGAGTCTTGCAAATAAGGTGAACGAACTGAAGTTGTTGTTGAACACATGGGAGTACGATATTGTTGCTATCACGGAGACATGGTTGAGGGAGGGTCAGGACTGGCAGCTCAATATTCCGGGGTATAGAAACTTCAGGCGAGACAGAGGGGGGTGTAAAAGGGGAGGGGGTGTTGCAATATTAATTAAGGAGTCAATTACTGCTGTAAGGAGGGATGATATATTGGCGGGTTCCTCTAATGAGGCCATATGGGTAGAACTTAAAAACAAAAAGGGGGCAAGCACTTTGCTGGGAGTGTACTATAGGCCCCCAAACAGTCAGGGGGAGATAGAGGAACAGATATGTCGGCAAATCTCAGAAAAGTGCGAAAATAATAGGGTAGTAATAGTGGGGGATTTCAACTTCCCCAATATAAATTGGGATAGTCAGAGTGTGAAAGGCTTAGAGGGTGCAGAATTCTTAAAGTGCATCCAGGAGAGCTTTTTGAGCCAACATGTAGAAAGTTCTACAAGAGAGGGGGCGATACTGGACCTAATTCTGGGGAATGTAGCCGGGCAAGTGGTGGAAGTGTCAGTAGGAGAGCATTTTGGCGACAGTGACCATAATTCGGTGAGATTTAAGGTGGTCATGGAAAAAGACAAAGACGGCCCGGAAATAAGGGTTCTAAATTGGGGGAAGGCCGATTTTAATATGATAAGGCAGGATCTGGCCAAAGTGGACTGGGAGCAGCTATTAAAAGGAAAATCCACATCAAGACAGTGGGAGACTTTCAGAAGGGAAATAGAGAGAGTACAACGCCAACATGTTCCTGTAAAGGTCAAGGGTGGGACCAACAAGCAAAGGGAACCTTGGATGACAAGGGATATACAAAAATGCATTAGAAATAAAAGGGGGGCTTTTGGCAGTTACAAAAGACAAAAGACGGAAGAAGCCCTAGAGGAGTATAAAAAGTGCAGGGGCATACTTAAAAAAGAAATTAGGAGGGCGAGGAGGGGCTATGAAATAACACTGGCGAGCAAAATAAAGGAAAATCCTAAGATGTTTTATAAGTATATTAAGGGCAAGAGGATAACCAGGGAAAGGGTAGGGCCCATTAGGGACCAAAGTGGCAATCTGTGTGTAGAGCCAGATGATGTAGGCGGGATTTTAAATGAATTTTTTGCATCTGTGTTCACTATGGAGAGAGACGATGCAGACATAGAAATCGGGCAAGGGGACTGTGACATACTTGAACATATTAGCATCGAGAGGGAGGAGGTGCTAGCGGTTTTAGCACGCCAAAAAGTGGATAAATCCCCAGGCCCGGACGAGATGTATCCCAGGCTGCTGTGGGAGGCAAAGGAGGAGATTGCAGGGGCTCTGACACAAATTTTCAGAACCTCTCTGGCCACAGGGGATGTACCAGAGGACTGGAGAACAGCTAATGTAGTACCATTATACAAGAAGGGTAGCAGGGAATTACAGGCCAGTGAGCCTAACAGATGTAGGCGGGATTTTAAATGAATTTTTTGCATCTGTGTTCACTATGGAGAGAGACGATGCAGACATAGAAATCGGGCAAGGGGACTGTGACATACTTGAACATATTAGCATCGAGAGGGAGGAGGTGCTAGCGGTTTTAGCAGGCCAAAAAGTGGATAAATCCCCAGGCCCGGACGGAAAAAATTCTGAGGGACAAAATTAGTCTCCACTTGGAGAGGCAAGGATTAATCGGGGATAGTCAGCATGGCTTTGTCAAGGGTAAATCATGTCTGACAAATCTGATTGAATTTTTCGAGGGGGTGGATGAGGGAAATGCTGTGGATGTGGTTTACATGGACTTCAGTAAAGCTTTTGACAAAGTCCCGCATAGGAGACTGGTCAAGAAGGTAAGAGCCCATGGGATCCAGGGTGCCTTGGCGCGTTGGATCCTAAACTGGCTGAGTGGCAGGAGGCAGAGGGTGATGGTCGAAGGATGCTTTTGTGACTGGAAGCCTGTGTCCAGTGGGATACCTCAGGGATCGGTGCTGGGTCCCTTGTTGTTTGTGATCTACATAAATGATTTGGATGAGAATGTAAAAGGTATGATCAGTAAGTTCGCAGATGACACGAAAATTGGTGGGGTGTAAATTGCGAGGAGGAAAGCCTCAGGCTACAGGACGATATAAACGGGTTGGTCAGATGGGCGGAAAAGTGGCAAATGGAATTTAACCCTGAAAAGTGCGAGGTGATGCATTTTGGACGGACAAATAAGGCAAGGGAATACACAATGAGTGGTAGGACCCTAGGAAGTACAGAGGGTCAGAGGGACCTTGGTGTACATGTACATAGATCTCTGAAGGGAAGGCAGCGGAACAGGTAGATAAGGTGGTTAAAAAGGCATATGGGATACTTGCCTTCATTAGCCGAGGCATAGAATATAAGAGCAGGGAGGTTATGATGGAGCTGTACAAAACGCTGGTGAGGCCACAGCTGGAGTACTGTGTGCAGTTCTGGTCGCCTCACTATAGGAAGGATGTGATTGCTTTGGAGAGGGTGCAGAGAAGATTCACCAGGATGTTACCTGGGATGGAGCGCCTCAGCTATGAAGAAAGACTAAACAGGCTGGGGTTGTTTTCCTTGGAGCAAGGAAGGCTGAGGGGGGACCTGATTGAGGGTGTACAAAATGATGAGGGGCATAGATAGGGTAGATAAAGAGGAACTTTTCCCCTAAGTAGGGGGGGTCAATAACAAGGGGGCATAGATTCAGGGTAAGGGGCAGGAGATTTAGAGGGGATTTGAGGAGGAACTTTTTCACCCCAGAGGGTGGTTGGAATCTGGAACTCACTGCCTGAAAGGGTGGTAGAGGCAGGAACCCTCACAACATTCAAGAAGCATTTGGATGAGCACTTGAAATGCCATTGCATACAAGGCTATGGATCAAATGCTGGAAAATGGGATTAGACAGGACAGGGATGGATGGGCGGCGCGGACACGATGGGCCGAATGGCCTCTTTCTGTGCTGTAAAACTCTATGACTCTATGACTCTATTTCTAGGGGTGTATTATCATGTTCAGTTATACATTTCAAGGGGTGTATTATCAGGTTCAGTTATACATTTCTAGGGGTGTATTATCAGGTTCAGTTATACATTTCTAGGGGTGTATTATCATGTTCAGTTATACATTTCTAGGGGTGTATTATCAGGTCCGATTATACATTTCTAGGGGTATATTATCAGGTTCAGTTATACATTTCTGGGGGTTTATTATCAGGTTCAGTTATACATTTCTAGGGGTGTATTTTCAGGTTCAGTTACACATTTCTAGGGGTGTATTATCAGTTTCAGTTATACATTTCCAGGGGTGAATTATCATGTTTAGTTATACATTTCTAGTGCTGTATTATCAGGTCCAGTTATACATTTCTAGGGGTGTATTATCATGTTCAGTTATACATTTCTAGTGGTGTATTATCAGGTTCCGTTATACATTTCTAGGGGTCTATTATCATGTTCAGCTATACATTTCTAGGGGTGTATTATCATGTTCAGTTATACATTTCTAGGGGTGTATTATCATGTTCAGTTATACATTTCTAGGGGTGTATTATCATGTTCAGTTATACATTTCTAGGGGTGTATTATCATGTTCAGTTATACATTTCTAGGGGTGTATTATCATGTTCAGTTACACATTTCTAGGGGTGTATTATCAGGTTCAGTTATACATTTCTAGGGGTGTGCTATCATGTTCAGTTATACATTTCTAGGGGTGTATTATCAGGTTCAGTTATACATTTCTAGGGGTGTATTATCATGTTCAGTTATACATTTCTAGGGTTGTATTATCAGGTTCAGTTATACATTTCTAGGGGTGTATTATCATGTTCAGTTATACATTTCTTGGGGTGTATTATCATGTTCAGTTATGCATTACTAGGGGTGTATTATCAGGTTCACTTATACATTTCTAGGGGTGTATTATCAGGTCCAGTTATACATTTCTAGGGGTGTATTATCAGGTTCAGTTATACATTTCTAGGTGTTTATTATCAGGTTCAGTTATACATTTCTAGGGGTGTGGTATCAGGTTCAGTTATACATTTCTAGGGGTGTATCATCAGTTTCAGTTATACATTTCTAGGGGTGTATTATCATGTTCAGTTATACATTTCTAGGGGTGTATTATCATGTTTAGTTATACATTTCTAGGGGTGTATTATCAGGTTCAGTTATACATTTCTAGGGGTGTATTATCAGGTTCAGTTATACATTTCTAGGGGTGTATTATCAGGTTCAGTTATACATTTCTAGGGGTGTATTATCATGTTCAGTTATACATTTCTAGGGATGTATTATCATGTTCAGTTATACATTTCAAGGGGTGTATTATCAGGTTCAGTTATACATTTCTAGGGGTGTATTATCAGGTTCAGTTATACATTTCTCGTATTATCATGTTCAGTTATACATTTCTGGGGGTGTATTATCAGGTCCAGTTATACATTTCTAGGGGTGTATTATCAGGTTCAGTTATACATTTCTGGGGCTTTATTATCAGGTTCAGTTATACATTTCTAGGGGTGTATTATCAGGTTCAGTTATACATTTCTAGGGGTGTATTATCAGTTTCAGTTATACATTTCTAGGGGTGTATTATCATGTTCAGTTATACATTTCTAGGGGTGTATTATCATGTTTAGTTATACATTTCTAGGGGTGTATTATCAGGTTCAGTTATACATTTCCAGGGGTGTATTATCAGGTTCAGTTATACATTTCTAGGGGTGTATTATCAGATTGAGTTATACATTTCTAGGGGTGTATTATCAGGTTATGTTATACATTTCTAGTGGTGTATTATCAGCTCCAGTTATACATTTCTAGGGGTGTATATCAGGTCCAGTTATACATTTCTAGGGGTGTATTATCAGGTTCAGTTATACATTTCTAGGGGTGTATATCAGGTCCAGTTATACATTTCTAGGGGTGTATTATCAGGTTCAGTTATACATTTCTAGGGGTGTATTATCATGTTCAGTTATACATTTCTAGGGGTGTATTATCAGGTTCAGTTATACATTTCTAGGGGTGTATTATCATGTTCAGTTATACATTTCTAGGGGTGTATTATCATGTTCAGTTATACATTTCTAGGGGTGTATTATCATGTTCAGTTATACATTTCTAGGGGTGTATTATCAGGTTCAGTTATACATTTCTAGTGTGTATTATCAGGTCCAGTTAAACATTTCTAGGGGTATATATCAGGTCCAGTTATACATTTCTAGGGATGTATTATCAGGTTCAGTTATACATTTCTAGTGGTGTATTATCATGTTCAGTTATACATTTCTCGTGGTGTATGTCAGGTCCAGTTATACATTTCTAGGGGTGTATTATCAGGTTCAGTTATACATTTCTAGGCGTGTGTTATCATGTTCAGTTATACATTTCTAGGGGTGTATTATCAGGTTCAGTTATACATTTCTAGTGGTGTATTATCAGCTCCAGTTATACATTTCTAGGGGTGTATATCAGGTCCAGTTATACATTTCGAGGGGTGTATTATCAGGTTCAGTTATACATTTCTAGGGGTGTATTATCATGTTTGGTTATACATTTCTAGGGGTGTATTATCAGGTTCAGTTATACATTTCTAGGGGTGTATTATCATGTTCAGTTACACATTTCTAGGGGTGTATTATCATGTTCAGTTATACATTTCTAGGGGTGTATTATCATGTTCAGTTATACATTTCTAGGGGTGTATTATCAGGTTCAGTTATACATTTCTAGGGGTGCATTATCATGTTCAGTTATACATTTCTAGGGGTGTATTATCATGTTCAGTTATACATTTCTAGGGGTGTATTATCAGGTTCAGTTATACATTTCTAGGGGTGTGTTATCATGTTCAGTTATACATTTCTAGGGGTGTATTATCAGGTTCAGTTATACATTTCTAGGGGTGTATTATCATGTTCAGTTATACATTTCTAGGGGTGTATTATCAGGTTCAGTTATACATTTCTAAGGGTGTATTATCATGTTCAGTTATACATTTCTTGGGGTGTATTATCATGTTAAGTTATGCATTACTAGGGGTGTATTATCAGGTTCACTTATACATTTCTAGGGGTGTAGTATCAGGTTCAGTTATACATTTCTAGGGGTGTATATCAGGTCCAGTTATACATTTCAAGGGGTGTATTATCATGTTCAGTTTTACATTTCTAGGGGTGTATTATCAGGTTCAGTTACACATTTCTGGGGTGTATTATCATGTTCAGTTATACATTTCTAGGGGTGTATTATCATGTTCAGTTATACATTTCTAGGGGTGTATTATCAGGTTCAGTTATACATTTCTAGGGGTGTATTATCAGGTTCAGTTATACATTTCTAGGGGTGTATTATCAGGTTATGTTATACATTTCTAGTGGTGTATTATCAGCTCCAGTTATACATTTCTAGGGGTGTATATCGGGTCCAGTTATACATTTCTAGGGGTGTATTATCAGGTTCAGTTATACATTTCTAGGGGTGTATATCAGGTCCAGTTATACATTTCTAGGGGTGTATTATCAGGTTCAGTTATACATTTCTAGGGGTGTATTATCATGTTCGGTTATACATTTCTAGGGGTGTATTATCAGTTTCAGTTATACATTTCTAGGGGTGTATTATCATGTTCAGTTATACATTTCTAGGGGTGTATTATCATGTTCAGTTATACATTTCTAGGGGTGTATTATCATGTTCAGTTATACATTTCTAGGGGTGTATTATCAGGTTCAGTTATACATTTCTAGTGTGTATTATCAGGTCCAGTTAACCATTTCTAGGGGTGTATATCAGGTCCAGTTATACATTTCTAGGGGTGTATTATCAGGTTCAGTTATACATTTCTAGGGGTGTATTATCAGGTTCAGTTATACATTTCTAGGGGTGTATTATCAGGTTCAGTTATACATTTCTAGGGGTGTATTATCAGGTTATGTTATACATTTCTAGTGGTGTATTATCAGCTCCAGTTATACATTTCTAGGGGTGTATATCAGGTCCAGTTATACATTTCTAGGGGTGTATTATCAGGTTCAGTTATACGTTTCTAGGGGTGTATATCAGGTCCAGTTATACATTTCTAGGGGTGTATTAACAGGTTCAGTTATACATTTCTAGGGGTGTATTATCATGTTCAGTTCTACATTTCTTGGGGTGTATTATCAGGTTCAGTTATACATTTCTAGGCGTGTATTATCATGTTCAGTTATACATTTCTAGGGGTGTATTATCATGTTCAGTTATACATTTCTAGGGGTGTATTATCATGTTCAGTTATACATTTCTAGGGGTGTATTATCAGGTTCAGTTATACATTTCTAGTGTGTATTATCAGGTCCAGTTAAACATTTCTAGGGGTGTATATCAGGTCCAGTTATACATTTCTAGGGGTGTATTATCATCTTCAGTTATACATTTCTAGGGGTGTATTATCATGTTCAGTTATACATTTCTAGTGGTGTATGTCAGGTCCAGTTATACATTTCTAGGGGTGTATTATGAGGTTCAGTTATACATTTCTAGGCGTGTATTATCAGGTTCAGTTATACATTTCTGGGGTGTATTATCATGTTCAGTTATACATTTCTAGGGATGTATTATCATGTTCAGTTATACATTTCTAGGGCTTTATTATCAGGTTCAGTTATATATTTCTAGGGGTGTATTATCAGGTTCAGTTATACATTTCTAGGGGTGTATTATCATGTTCAGTTGTACATTTCTAGGGGTGTATTATCATGTTTAGTTATACATTTCTAGGGGTGTATTATCAGGTTCAGTTATACATTTCTAGGGGTGTATTATCAGGTTCAGTTATACATTTCTAGGGGTGTATTATCAGATTGAGTTATACATTTCTAGGGATGCATTATCAGGTTATGTTATACATTTCTAGTGGTGTATTATCAGCTCCAGTGAAACATTTCTAGGGGTGTATTATCAGGTTCAGTTATACATTTCTAGGGGTGTTTATCAGGTCCAGTTATACATTTCTAGGGGTGTATTATCATGTTCGGTTATACATTTCTAGGGGTGTATTATCAGTTTCAGTTATACATTTCTAGGGGTGTATTATCATGTTCAGTTATACATTTCTAGGGGTGTATTATCATGTTCAGTTATACATTTCTAGGGGTGTATTATCATGTTCAGTTATACATTTCTAGGGGTGTATTATCAGGTTCAGTTATACATTTCTAGTGTGTATTATCAGGTCCAGTTAACCATTTCTAGGGGTGTATATCAGGTCCAGTTATACATTTCTAGGGGTGTATTATCAGGTTCAGTTATACATTTCTAGGGGTGTATTATCAGGTTCAGTTATACATTTCTAGGGGTGTATTATCAGGTTCAGTTATACATTTCTAGGGGTGTATTATCAGGTTATGTTATACATTTCTAGTGGTGTATTATCAGCTCCAGTTATACATTTCTAGGGGTGTATATCAGGTCCAGTTATACATTCTAGGGGTGTATTATCAGGTTCAGTTATACGTTTCTAGGGGTGTATATCAGGTCCAGTTATACATTTCTAGGGGTGTATTAACAGGTTCAGTTATACATTTCTAGGGGTGTATTATCATGTTCAGTTCTACATTTCTTGGGGTGTATTATCAGGTTCAGTTATACATTTCTAGGCGTGTATTATCATGTTCAGTTATACATTTCTAGGGGTGTATTATCATGTTCAGTTATACATTTCTAGGGGTGTATTATCATGTTCAGTTATACATTTCTAGGGGTGTATTATCAGGTTCAGTTATACATTTCTAGTGTGTATTATCAGGTCCAGTTAAACATTTCTAGGGGTGTATATCAGGTCCAGTTATACATTTCTAGGGGTGTATTATCATGTTCAGTTATACATTTCTAGGGGTGTATTATCATGTTCAGTTATACATTTCTAGTGGTGTATGTCAGGTCCAGTTATACATTTCTAGGGGTGTATTATGAGGTTCAGTTATACATTTCTAGGCGTGTATTATCAGGTTCAGTTATACATTTCTGGGGTGTATTATCATGTTCAGTTATACATTTCTAGGGATGTATTATCATGTTCAGTTATACATTTCTAGGGCTTTATTATCAGGTTCAGTTATATATTTCTAGGGGTGTATTATCAGGTTCAGTTATACATTTCTAGGGGTGTATTATCATGTTCAGTTGTACATTTCTAGGGGTGTATTATCATGTTTAGTTATACATTTCTAGGGGTGTATTATCAGGTTCAGTTATACATTTCTAGGGGTGTATTATCAGGTTCAGTTATACATTTCTAGGGGTGTATTATCAGATTGAGTTATACATTTCTAGGGATGCATTATCAGGTTATGTTATACATTTCTAGTGGTGTATTATCAGCTCCAGTGAAACATTTCTAGGGGTGTATTATCAGGTTCAGTTATACATTTCTAGGGGTGTTTATCAGGTCCAGTTATACATTTCTAGGGGTGTATTATCAGGTTCAGTTATACATTTCTAGGGGTGTATTATCATGTTCAGTTATACATTTTTAGGGGTGTATTATCATGTTCAGTTATACATTTCTAGGGGTGTATTATCATGTTCAGTTATACATTTCTAGGGGTGTATTATCATGTTCAGCTATACATTTCTAGGGGTCGATTATTATGTTCAGCTATACATTTCTAGGGGTGTATTATCATGTTCAGTTATACATTTCTAGGGGTGTATTATCATGTTCAGTTATACATTTCTAGAGGTGTATTATCATGTTCAGTTATACATTTCTAGGGGTGTATTATCATGTTTAGTTATACATTTCGAGGGGTGTATTATCATGTTCAGTTATACATTTCTAGGGTGTATTATCATCTTCAGTTATACATTTCTAGGGATTATATCAGGTCCAGTTATACATTTCTAGGGGTGTATTATCAGGTTCACTTATACATTTCTAGGGGTGTATTATCATGTTCAGTTATACATTTCTAGGGGTGTATTATCATGTTAAGTTATACATTTCTAGGGGTGTATTATCAGGTTCAGTTATACATTTCTAGGGGTGTATTATCATGTTCAATTACAGATTTCGAGGGGTGTATTATCATGTTCAGTTATACATTTCTAGGGGTGTATTATCAGGTTCAGTTATACATTTCTAGGGGTGTATTATCATGTTCAGTTATACATTTCTAGGGGTGTATTATCAGGTTCAGTTATACATTTCTAGGGGTGTATTATCATGTTCAGTTATACATTTCTAGGGGTGTATTATCATGTTCAGTTATACATTACAAGGGGTGTATTATCAGGTTCACTTATACATTTCTAGGGGTGTAGTATCAGGTTCAGTTATACATTTCAAGGGGTGTATATCAGGTCTGGTTATACATTTCAAGGGGTGTATTATCAGGTTCAGTTAGACAATTCTGGGGTGTATTATCATGTTCAGTTATACATTTCTAGGGGTGTATTATCATGTTCAGTTATACATTTCAAGGGGTGTATTATCAGGTTCAGTTATACATTTCTAGGGGTGTATTATCATGTTCAGTTATACATTTCTAGGGGTGTATTATCATGTTCAGTTATACATTTCAAGGGGTGTATTATCAGGTTCAGTTATACATTTCTAGGGGTGTATTATCATGTTCAGTTATACATTTCTAGGGGTGTATTATCATGTTCAGTTATACATTTCTAGGGGTGTATTATCATGTTTAGCTATACATTTCTAGGGGTCGATTATTATGTTCAGCTATACATTTCTAGGGGTGTATTATCATGTTCAGTTATACATTTCTAGGGGTGTATTATCATGTTCAGTTATACATTTCTAGAGGTGTATCATCATGTTCAGTTATACATTTCTAGGGGTGTATTATCATGTTTAGTTATACATTTCTAGGGGTGTATTATCATGTTCAGTTATACATTTCTAGGGGTGTATTATCATGTTCAGTTATACATTTCTAGGGATGTATATCAGGTCCAGTTATACATTTCTAGGGGTGTATTATCAGGTTCACTTATACATTTCTAGGGGTGTACTATCATGTTCAGTTATACATTTCTAGGGGTGTATTATCATGTTCAGTTATACATTTCTAGGGGTGTATTATCATGTTCAGTTATACATTTCTAGGGGTGTATTATCATGTTCAATTATAGATTTCGAGGGGTGTATTATCATGTTCAGTTATACATTTCTAGGGGTGTATTATCAGGTTCAGTTATACATTTCTAGGGGTGTATTATCATGTTCAGTTATACATTTCTAGGGGTGTATTATCAGGTTCAGTTATACATTTCTAGGGGTGTATTATCATGTTCAGTTATACATTTCTAGGGGTGTATTATCATGTTCAGTTATACATTACAAGGGGTGTATTATCAGGTTCACTTATACATTTCTAGGGGTGTAGTATCAGGTTCAGTTATACATTTCAAGAGGTGTATATCAGGTCTGGTTATACATTTCAAGGGGTGTATTATCATGTTCAGTTATACATTTCTAGGGGTGTATTATCAGGTTCAGTTAGACAATTCTGGGGTGTATTATCATGTTCAGTTATACATTTCTAGGGGTGTATTATCATGTTCAGTTATACATTTCAAGGGGTGTATTATCAGGTTCAGTTATACATTTCTAGGGTGTATTATCAGGTTCAGTTATACATTTCTAGGGGTGTATTATCATGTTCAGTTATACATTTCTAGGGGTGTATTATCAGGTCCAGTTATACATTTCTAGGGGTGTATTATTATGTTCAGTTATACATTTCTAGGGGTGTATTATCAGGTTCAGTTATACATTTCTAGGCGTGTGTTATCATGTTCAGTTATACATTTCTAGTGGTGTATTATCAGGTTCAGTGATACATTTCTAGGGGTGTATTATCATGTTCAACTATACATTTCTAGGGGTGTATTATCATGTTCAGTTATACATTTCTAGGGGTGTATTATCATGTTCAGTTATACATTTCTAGGGGTGTATTATCATGTTCAGTTATACATTTCTAGGGGTGTATTATCAGGTTCAGTTATACATTTCTAGGGGTGTATTATCATGTTCAGTTATACATTTCTAGGGGTGTATTATCATGTTCAGTTATACATTTCCAGGGGTGTATTATCATGTTCAGTTATACATTTCTAGGGTGGATTATTATGTTCAGCTATACATTTCTAGGGGTGTATTATCATGTTCAGTTATACATTTCCAGGGGTGTATTATCATGTTCTGTTATACATTTCTAGGGGTGGATTATTATGTTCAGCTATACATTTCTAGGGGTGTATTATCAGGTTCATTTATACATTTCTAGGGGTGTATTATCATGTTTAGTTATACATTTCTAGGGGTGTATTATCATGTTCAGTTATACATTTCTAGGGGTGTATTATCATGTTCAGTTATACATTTCTAGGGGTGTCTATCAGGTCCAGTTATACATTTCTAGGGGTGTATTATCAGGTTCAGTTATACATTTCTAGGGGTGTATTATCATGTTCAGTTATACATTTCTAGGGGTGTATTATCATGTTCAACTATAGATTTCTAGGGGTGTATTATCATGTTCAGTTATACATTTCTAGGGGTGTATTATCAGGTTCAGTTATACATTTCTAGGGGTGTATTATCATGTTCAGTTATACATTTCTAGGGGTGTATTATCATGTTCAGTTATACATTTCTAGGGGTGTATTATCAGGTTCAGTTATACATTTCCAAGGGTGTGTTATCATGTTCAGTTATACATTTCTAGGGGTGTATTATCAGGTTCAGTTATACATTTCTAGGGGTGTATTATCATGTTCAGTTATACATTTCTAGGGGTGGATTATTATGTTCAGCTATACATTTCTAGGGGTGTATTATCATGTTCAGTTATACATTTCTAGGGGTGTATTATCATGTTCAGTTATACATTTCTAGAGGTGTATTATCATGTTCAGTTATACATTTCTAGGGGTGTATTATCATGTTTAGTTATACATTTCTCGGTGTGTATTATCATGTTCAGTTATACATTTCTAGGGGTGTATTATCATGTTCAGTTATACATTTCTAGGGGTGTATATCAGGTCCAGTTAAACATTTCTAGGGGTGTATTATCAGGTTCACTTATACATTTCTAGGGGTGTATTATCATGTTCAGTTATACATTTCTAGGGGTGTATTATCATGTTCAGTTATACATTTCTAGGGGTGTATTATCATGTTCAATTATAGATTTCTAGGGGTGTATTATCATGTTCAGTTATACATTTCTAGGGGTGTATTATCAGGTTCAGTTATACATTTCTAGGGGTGTATTATCATGTTCAGTTATACATTTCTAGGGGTGTATTATCATGTTCAGTTATACATTTCTAGGGGTGTCTATCAGGTCCAGTTATACATTTCTAGGGGTGTATTATCAGGTTCAGTTATACATTTCTAGGGGTGTATTATCATGTTCAGTTATACATTTCTAGGGGTGTATTATCATGTTCAACTATAGATTTCTAGGGGTGTATTATCATGTTCAGTTATACATTTCTAGGGGTGTATTATCAGGTTCAGTTATACATTTCTAGGGGTGTATTATCATGTTCAGTTATACATTTCTAGGGGTGTATTATCATGTTCAGTTATACATTTCTAGGGGTGTATTATCAGGTTCAGTTATACATTTCCAAGGGTGTGTTATCATGTTCAGTTATACATTTCCAGGGGTGTATTATCATGTTCAGTTATACATTTCTAGGGGTGGATTATTATGTTCAGCTATACATTTCTAGGGGTGTATTATCATGTTCAGTTATACATTTCCAGGGGTGTATTATCATGTTCTGTTATACATTTCTAGGGGTGGATTATTATGTTCAGCTATACATTTCTAGGGGTGTATTATCAGGTTCATTTATACATTTCTAGGGGTGTATTATCATGTTTAGTTATACATTTCTAGGGGTGTATTATCATGTTCAGTTATACATTTCTAGGGGTGTATTATCATGTTCAGTTATACATTTCTAGGGGTGTCTATCAGGTCCAGTTATACATTTCTAGGGGTGTATTATCAGGTTCAGTTATACATTTCTAGGGGTGTATTATCATGTTCAGTTATACATTTCTAGGGGTGTATTATCATGTTCAACTATAGATTTCTAGGGGTGTATTATCATGTTCAGTTATACATTTCTAGGGGTGTATTATCAGGTTCAGTTATACATTTCTAGGGGTGTATTATCATGTTCAGTTATACATTTCTAGGGGTGTATTATCATGTTCAGTTATACATTTCTAGGGGTGTATTATCAGGTTCAGTTATACATTTCCAAGGGTGTGTTATCATGTTCAGTTATACATTTCTAGGGGTGTATTATCAGGTTCAGTTATACATTTCTAGGGGTGTATTATCATGTTCAGTTATACATTTCTAGGGGTGGATTATTATGTTCAGCTATACATTTCTAGGGGTGTATTATCATGTTCAGTTATACATTTCTAGGGGTGTATTATCATGTTCAGTTATACATTTCTAGAGGTGTATTATCATGTTCAGTTATACATTTCTAGGGGTGTATTATCATGTTTAGTTATACATTTCTCGGTGTGTATTATCATGTTCAGTTATACATTTCTAGGGGTGTATTATCATGTTCAGTTATACATTTCTAGGGGTGTATATCAGGTCCAGTTAAACATTTCTAGGGGTGTATTATCAGGTTCACTATACATTTCTAGGGGTGTATTATCATGTTCAGTTATACATTTCTAGGGGTGTATTATCATGTTCAGTTATACATTTCTAGGGGTGTATTATCATGTTCAATTATAGATTCTAGGGGTGTATTATCATGTTCAGTTATACATTTCTAGGGGTGTATTATCAGGTTCAGTTATACATTTCTAGGGGTGTATTATCATGTTCAGTTATACATTTCTAGGGGTGTATTATCATGTTCAGTTATACATTTCTAGGGGTGTATTATCAGGTTCAGTTATACATTTCCAAGGGTGTGTGTATCATGTTCAGTTATACATTTCTAGGGGTGTATTATCAGGTTCAGTTATACATTTCTAGGGGTGTATTATCATGTTCAGTTACACATTTCTAGGGGTGTATTATCAGGTTCAGTTATACATTTCTAGGGGTGTTATTATCATGTTCAGTTATACATTTCTAGGGGTGTATTATCATGTTCAGTTATACATTTCTAGGGGTGTCTATCAGGTCCAGTTATACATTTCTAGGGGTGTATTATCAGGTTTCAGTTATACATTTCTAGGGTGTATTATCATGTTCAGTTATACATTTCTAGGGGTGTATTATCATGTTCAACTATAGATTTCTAGGGGTGTATTATCATGTTCAGTTATACATTTCTAGGGGTGTATTATCAGGTTCAGTTATACATTTCTAGGGGTGTATTATCATGTTCAGTTATACATTTCTAGGGGTGTATTATCATGTTCAGTTATACATTTCTAGGGGTGTATTATCAGGTTCAGTTATACATTTCCAAGGGTGTGTTATCATGTTCAGTTATACATTTCTAGGGGTGTATTATCAGGTTCAGTTATACATTTCTAGGGGTGTATTATCATGTTCAGTTATACATTTCTAGGGGTGGATTATTATGTTCAGCTATACATTTCTAGGGGTGTATTATCATGTTCAGTTATACATTTCTAGGGGTGTATTATCATGTTCAGTTATACATTTCTAGAGGTGTATTATCATGTTCAGTTATACATTTCTAGGGGTGTATTATCATGTTTAGTTATACATTTCTCGGTGTGTATTATCATGTTCAGTTATACATTTCTAGGGGTGTATTATCATGTTCAGTTATACATTTCTAGGGGTGTATATCAGGTCCAGTTAAACATTTCTAGGGGTGTATTATCAGGTTCACTTATACATTTCTAGGGGTGTATTATCATGTTCAGTTATACATTTCTAGGGGTGTATTATCATGTTCAGTTATACATTTCTAGGGGTGTATTATCATGTTCAATTATAGATTTCTAGGGGTGTATTATCATGTTCAGTTATACATTTCTAGGGGTGTATTATCAGGTTCAGTTATACATTTCTAGGGGTGTATTATCATGTTCAGTTATACATTTCTAGGGGTGTATTATCATGTTCAGTTATACATTTCTAGGGGTGTATTATCAGGTTCAGTTATACATTTCCAAGGGTGTGTTATCATGTTCAGTTATACATTTCTAGGGGTGTATTATCAGGTTCAGTTATACATTTCTAGGGGTGTATTATCATGTTCAGTTACACATTTCTAGGGGTGTATTATCAGGTTCAGTTATACATTTCTAAGGGTGTATTATCATGTTCAGTTATACATTTCTTGGGGTGTATTATCATGTTCAGTTATGCATTACTAGGGGTGTATTATCAGGTTCACTTATACATTTCTAGGGGTGTAGTATCAGGTTCAGTTATACATTTCGAGGGGTGTATATCAGGTTCAGTTATACATTTCAAGGGGTGTATTATCATGTTCAGTTTTACATTTCTAGGGGTGTATTATCAGGTTCAGTTATACATTTCTGGGGTGTATTATCATGTTCAGTTATACATTTCTAGGGGTGTATTATCATGTTCAGTTATACATTTCTAGGGGTGTATTATCAGGTTCAGTTATACATTTCTAGGGGTGTATTATCAGGTTCAGTTATACATTTCTAGGGGTGTATTATCAGGTTATGTTATACATTTCTAGTGGTGTATTATCAGCTCCAGTTATACATTTCTAGGGGTGTATATCAGGTCCAGTTATCCATTTCTAGGGGTGTATTATCAGGTTCAGTTATACATTTCTAGGGGTGTATTATCATGTTCAGTTATACATTTCTAGGGGTGTATTATCAGGTTCAGTTATACATTTCTAGGGGTGTATTATCATGTTCAGTTATACATTTCTAGGGGTGTATTATCATGTTCAGTTTTCCATTACAAGGGGTGTATTATCAGGTTCACTTATACATTTCTAGGGTTGTAGTATCAGGTTCAGTTATACATTTCAAGGGGTGTATATCAGGTCTGGTTATACATTTCAAGGGGTGTATTATCATGTTCAGTTATACATTTCTAGGGGTGTATTATCAGGTTCAGTTATACAATTCTGGGGTGTATTATCATGTTCAGTTATACATTTCTAGGGGTGTATTATCAGGTTCAGTTATACATTTCTAGGCGTGTGTTATCATGTTCAGTTATACATTTCTAGTGGTGTATTATCAGGTTCAGTGATACATTTCTAGGGGTGTATTATCATGTTCAACTATACATTTCTAGGGGTGTATTATCATGTTCAGTTATACATTTCTAGGGGTGTATTATCATGTTCAGTGATACATTTCTCGGGGTGTATTATCATGTTCAGTTATACATTTCTAGGGGTGTATTATCATGTTCAGTTATACATTTCTAGGGGTGTATTATCATGTTCAGTTATACATTTCTAGGGGTGTATTATCAGGTTCAGTTATACATTTCTAGGGGTGTATTATCATGTTCAGTTATACATTTCTAGGGGTGTATTATCATGTTCAGTTATACATTTCCAGGGGTGTATTATCATGTTCAGTTATACATTTCTAGAGGTGTATTATCATGTTCAGTTATACATTTCTAGGGGTGTATTATCATGTTTAGTTGTACATTTCTAGGGGTGTATTATCATGTTCAGTTATACATTTCTAGGGGTGTATTATCATGTTCAGTTATACATTTCTAGGGGTGTATATCAGGTCCAGTTATACATTTCTAGGGGTGTATTATCAGGTTCAGTTATACATTTCTAGGGGTGTATTATCATGTTCAACTATAGATTTCTAGGGGTGTATTATCATGTTCAGTTATACATTTCTAGGGGTGTATTATCAGGTTCAGTTATACATTTCTAGGGGTGTATTATCATGTTCAGTTATACATTTCTAGGGGTGTATTATCATGTTCAGTTATACATTTCTAGGGGTGTATTATCAGGTTCAGTTATACATTTCCAAGGGTGTGTTATCATGTTCAGTTATACATTTCTAGGGGTGTATTATCAGGTTCAGTTATACATTTCTAGGGGTGTATTATCATGTTCAGTTATACATTTCTAGGGGTGGATTATTATGTTCAGCTATACATTTCTAGGGGTGTATTATCATGTTCAGTTATACATTTCTAGGGTTGTATTATCATGTTCAGTTATACATTTCCAGAGGTGTATGATCATGTTCAGTTATACATTTCTAGGGGTGTATTATCATGTTCAGTTATACATTTCTAGGGGTGTATATCAGGTCCAGTTATACATTTCTAGGGGTGTATTATCAGGTTCACTTATACATTTCTAGGGGTGTATTATCATGTTCAGTTATACATTTCTAGGGGTGTATTATCATGTTCAGTTATACATTTCTAGGGGTGTATTATCATGTTCAGTTATACATTTCTAGGGGTGTATTATCATGTTCAGTTATACATTTCTAGGGGTGTATTATCATGTTCAGTTATACATTTCCAGGGGTGTATTATCATGTTCAGTTATACATTTCTAGGGGTGGATTATTATGTTCAGCTATACATTTCTAGGGGTGTATTATCATGTTCAGTTATACATTTCCAGGGGTGTATTATCATGTTCAGTTATACATTTCTAGAGGTGTATTATCATGGTCAGTGATACATTTCTAGGGGTGTAATATCATGTTTAGTTATACATTTCTAGGGGTATTATCATGTTAAGTTATACATTTCTAGGGGTGTATTATCATGTTCAGTTATACATTTCTAGGGGTGTATTATCAGGTTCAGTTAGACAATTTCTGGGGTGTATTATCATGTTCAGTTATACATTTCTAGGGGTGTATTATCATGTTCAGTTATACATTTCAAGGGGTGTATTATCAGGTTCAGTTATACATTTCTAGGGGTGTATTATCAGGTTCAGTTATACATTTCTAGGGGTGTATTATCATGTTCAGTTATACATTTCTAGGGGTGTATTATCAGGTCCAGTTATACATTTCTAGGGTGTATTATTATGTTCAGTTATACATTTCTAGGGGTGTATTATCAGGTTCAGTTATACATTCTAGCGTGTGTTATCATGTTCAGTTATACATTTCTAGTGGTGTATTATCAGGTTCAGTGATACATTTCTAGGGGTGTATTATCATGTTCAACTATACATTTCTAGGGTGTATTATACATGTTCAGTTAACATTTCCAGGGGTGTATTATTCATGTTCAGTGATACATTTCAGTGGGTGTATTATCATGTTCAGTTATACATTTCTAGGAGTTGTATTATCATGTTCAGTTATACATTTCTAGGGGTGTATATCATGTTCAGTTATACATTTCTAGGGCTGTATTATCATGTTCAGTGATACATTTCTGGGGTGTATTATCATGTTCAGTTATACATTTCTAGGGGTGTATTATCATGTTCAGTTATACATTTCTAGGGGTGTATTATCATGTTCAGTTATACATTTCTAGGGGTGTATTATCAGGTTCAGTTATACATTTCTAGGGGTGTATTATCATGTTCAGTTATACATTTCTAGGGGTGTATTATCATGTTCAGTTATACATTTCTAGGGGTGTATTATCATGTTCAGTTATACATTTCTAGGGGTGTATTATCAGGTTCAGTTATACCATTTCTAGGGTGTATTATCATGTTCAGTTATACATTTCTAGGGGTGTATTATCATGTTCAGTTTTCATTCAAGGGTGTTATTATCAGGTTCAGTTATACATTTCTAGGGTTGTAGTATCAGGTTCAGTTATACATTTCAAGGGGTGTATATCAGGTCTGGTTATACATTTCAAGGGGTGTATTATCATGTTCAGTTATACATTTCTAGGGGTGTATTATCAGGTTCAGTTATACATTCTGGGGTGTATTATCATGTTCAGTTATACATTTCTAGGGGTGTATTATCATGTTCAGTTATACATTTCAAGGGGTGTATTATCAGGTTCAGTTATACATTTCTAGGGGTGTATTATCAGGTTCAGTTATACATTTCTAGGGGTGTATTATCATGTTCAGTTGTACATTCTAGGGGTGTATTATCAGTCCAGTTATACATTTCTAGGGGTGTAATATTATGTTCAGTTATACATTCTAGGGGTGTATTATCAGGTTCAGTTATACATTTCTAGGCGTGTGTTATCATGTTCAGTTATACATTTCTAGTGGTGTATTATCAGGTTCAGTGATACATTCTAGGGGTGTATTATCATGTTCAACTATACATTTCTAGGGGTGTATTATCATGTTCAGTATACATTTCTAGGGGTGTATTATCATGTTCAGTGATACATTTCTCGGGGCGTATTATCATGTTCAGTTATACATTTCTAGGGGTGTATTATCATGTTCAGTTATACATTTCTAGGGGTGTATTATCATGTTCAGTTATACATTTCTAGGGGTGTATTATCAGGTTCAGTTATACATTTCTAGGGGTGTATTATCATGTTCAGTTATACATTTCTAGGGGTGTATTATCATGTTCAGTTATACATTTCTAGGGGTGTATTATCATGTTCAGTTATACATTTCGAGGGGTGTATTATCATGTTCAGTTATACATTTCCAGGGGTGTATTATCATGTTCAGTTATACATTTCTAGGGGTGGATTATTATGTTCAGCTATACATTTCTAGGGGTGTATTATCATGTTCAGTTATACATTTCCAGGGGTGTATTATCATGTTCAGTTATACATTTCTAGAGGTGTATTATCATGTTCAGTTATACATTTCTAGGGGTGTATTATCATGTTTAGTTGTACATTTCTAGGGGTGTATTATCATGTTCAGTTATACATTTCTAGGGGTGTATTATCATGTTCAGTTATACATTTCTAGGGGTGTATATCAGGTCCAGTTATACATTTCTAGGGGTGTATTATCAGGTTCAGTTATACATTTCTAGGGGTGTATTATCATGTTCAACTATAGATTTCTAGGGGTGTATTATCATGTTCAGTTATACATTTCTAGGGGTGTATTACCAGGTTCAGTTATACATTTCTAGGGGTGTATTATCATGTTCAGTTATACATTTCTAGGGGTGTATTATCATGTTCAGTTATACATTTCTAGGGGTGTATTATCACGTTCAGTTATACATTTCCAAGGGTGTGTTATCATGTTCAGTTATACATTTCTAGGGGTGTATTATCAGGTTCAGTATACATTTCTAGGGGTGTATTATCATGTTCAGTTATACATTTCTAGGGTGTGATTATTATGTTCAGCTATACATTTCTAGGGGTGTATTATCATGTTCAGTTATACATTTCTAGGGGTGTATTATCATGTTCAGTTATACATTTCCAGAGGTGTATGATCATGTTCAGTTATACATTTCTAGGGGTGTATTATCATGTTCAGTTATACATTTCTAGGGGTGTATATCAGGTCCAGTTATACATTTCTAGGGGTGTATTATCAGGTTCACTTATACATTTCTAGGGGTGTATTATCATGTTCAGTTATACATTTCTAGGGTGTATTATCATGTTCAGTTATACATTTCTAGGGGTGTATTATCATGTCAGTTATACATTTCTAGGGGTGTATTATCATGTTCAGTTATACATTTCTAGGGGTGTATTATCATGTTCAGTTATACATTTCCAGGGGTGTATTATCATGTTCAGTTATACATTTCTAGGGGTGGATTATTATGTTCAGCTATACATTTCTAGGGGTGTATTATCATGTTCAGTTATACATTTCCAGGGGTGTATTATCATGTTCAGTTATACATTTCTAGAGGTGTATTATCATGGTCAGTGATACATTTCTAGGGGTGTAATATCATGTTTAGTTATACATTTCTAGGGGTGTATTATCATGTTCAGTTATACATTTCTAGGGGTGTTTATCATGTTCAGTGATACATTTCTAGGGTGTATTATCAGGTTCAGTTAGACAATTCTGGGGTGTATTATCATGTTCAGTTATACATTTCTAGGGGTGTATTATCATGTTCAGTTATACATTTCAAGGGGTGTATTATCAGGTTCAGTTATACATTTCTAGGGGTGTATTATCAGGTTCAGTTATACATTTCTAGGGGTGTATTATCATGTTCAGTTATACATTTCTAGGGGTGTATTATCAGGTCCAGTTATACATTTCTAGGGGTGTATTATTATGTTCAGTTATACATTTCTAGGGGTGTATTATCAGGTTCAGTTATACATTTCTAGGCGTGTGTTATCATGTTCAGTTATACATTTCTAGTGGTGTATTATCAGGTTCAGTGATACATTTCTAGGGGTGTATTATCATGTTCAACTATACATTTCTAGGGGTGTATTATCATGTTCAGTTATACATTTCCAGGGGTGTATTATCATGTTCAGTGATACATTTCTGGGGGTGTATTATCATGTTCAGTTATACATTTCTAGGGGTGTATTATCATGTTCAGTTATACATTTCTAGGGGTGTATTATCATGTTCAGTTATACATTTCTAGGGCTGTATTATCATGTTCAGTGATACATTTCTGGGGGTGTATTATCATGTTCAGTTATACATTTCTAGGGGTGTATTATCATGTTCAGTTATACATTTCTAGGGGTGTATTATCATGTTCAGTTATACATTTCTAGGGGTGTATTATCAGGTTCAGTTATACATTTCTAGGGGTGTATTATCATGTTCAGTTATACATTTCTAGGGGTGTATTATCATGTTCAGTTATACATTTCTAGGGGTGTATTATCATGTTCAGTTATACATTTCTAGGGGTGTATTATCATGTTCAGTTATACATTTCCAGGGGTGTATTATCATGTTCAGTTATACATTTCTAGGGGTGGATTATTATGTTCAGCTATACATTTCTAGGGGTGTATTATCAGGTTCAGTTATACATTTCTAGGGGTGTATTATCATGTTTAGTTATACATTTCTAGGGGTGTATTATCATGTTCAGTTATACATTTCTAGGGGTGTATTATCATGTTCAGTTATACATTTCTAGGGGTGTATATCAGGTCCAGTTATACATTTCTAGGGGTGTATTATCAGGTTCAGTTATACATTTCTAGGGGTGTATTATCATGTTCAGTTATACATTTCTAGGGGTGTATTATCATGTTCAACTATAGATTTCTAGGGGTGTATTATCATGTTCAGTTATACATTTCTAGGGGTGTATTATCAGGTTCAGTTATACATTTCTAGGGGTGTATTATCATGTTCAGTTATACATTTCTAGTGGTGTATTATCATGTTCAGTTATACATTTCTAGGGGTGTATTATCAGGTTCAGTTATACATTTCCAAGGGTGTGTTATCATGTTCAGTTATACATTTCTAGGGGTGTATTATCAGGTTCAGTTATACATTTCTAGGGGTGTATTATCATGTTCAGTTATACATTTCTAGGGGTGGATTATTATGTTCAGCTATACATTTCTAGGGGTGTATTATCATGTTCAGTTATACATTTCTAGGGGTGTATTATCATGTTCAGTTATACATTTCTAGAGGTGTATTATCATGTTCAGTTATACATTTCTAGGGGTGTATTATCATGTTTAGTTATACATTTCTAGGGGTGTATTATCATGTTCAGTTATACATTTCTAGGGGTGTATTATCATGTTCAGTTATACATTTCAAGGGGTGTATATCAGGTCCAGTTAAACATTTCTAGGGGTGTATTATCAGGTTCACTTATACATTACTAGGGGTGTATTATCATGTTCAGTTATACATTTCTAGGGGTGTATTATCATGTTCAGTTATACATTTCTAGGGGTGTATTATCATGTTCAATTATAGATTTCTAGGGGTGTATTATCATGTTCAGTTATACATTTCTAGGGGTGTATTATCAGGTTCAGTTATACATTTCTAGGGGTGTATTATCATGTTCAGTTATACATTTCTAGGGGTGTATTATCATGTTCAGTTATACATTTCTAGGGGTGTATTATCAGGTTCAGTTATACATTTCCAAGGGTGTGTTATCATGTTCAGTTATACATTTCTAGGGGTGTATTATCAGGTTCAGTTATACATTTCTAGGGGTGTATTATCATGTTCAGTTACACATTTCTAGGGGTGTATTATCAGGTTCAGTTATACATTTCTAAGGGTGTATTATCATGTTCAGTTATACATTTCTTGGGGTGTATTATCATGTTCAGTTATGCATTACTAGGGGTGTATTATCAGGTTCACTTATACATTTCTAGTGGTGTAGTATCAGGTTCAGTTATACATTTCGAGGGGTGTATATCAGGTTTCAGTTATACATTTCAAGGGGTGTATTATCATGTTCAGTTTTACATTTCTAGGGGTGTATTATCAGGTTCAGTTATACATTTCTGGGGTGTATTATCATGTTCAGTTATACATTTCGAGGGGTGTATTATCATGTTCAGTTATACATTTCTAGGGGTGTATTATCAGGTCCAGTTATACATTTCTACGGGTGTATTATCAGGTTCAGTTATACATTTCTAGGGGTGTATTATCAGGTTATGTTATACATTTCTAGTGGTGTATTATCAGCTCCAGTTATACGTTTCTAGGGGTGTATATCAGGTCCAGTTATCCATTTCTAGGGGTGTATTATCAGGTTCAGTTATACATTTCTAGGGGTGTATTATCATGTTCAGTTATACATTTCTAGGGGTGTATTATCAGGTTCAGTTATACATTTCTAGGGGTGTATTATCATGTTCAGTTATACATTTCTAGGGGTGTATTATCATGTTCAGTTTTCCATTACAAGGGGTGTATTATCAGGTTCACTTATACATTTCTAGGGTTGTAGTATCAGGTTCAGTTATACATTTCAAGGGGTGTATATCAGGTCTGGTTATACATTTCAAGGGGTGTATTATCATGTTCAGTTATACATTTCTAGGGGTGTAT
The DNA here is from genome assembly GCF_052327205.1 of Somniosus microcephalus. Classification (NCBI taxonomy): domain Eukaryota; kingdom Metazoa; phylum Chordata; class Chondrichthyes; order Squaliformes; family Somniosidae; genus Somniosus; species Somniosus microcephalus. The sequence continues at coordinate 22,403 of NW_028226064.1, read as the reverse complement.
TATCAGGTTCAGTTATACAATTCTGGGGTGTATTATCATGTTCAGTTATACATTTCTAGGGGTGTATTATCATGTTCAGTTATACATTTCAAGGGGTGTATTATCAGGTTCAGTTATACATTTCTAGGGGTGTATTATCAGGTTCAGTTATACATTTCTAGGTGTGTATTATCATGTTCAGTTATACATTTCTAGGGGTGTATTATCAGGTCCAGTTATACATTTCTAGGGGTGTAATATTATGTTCAGTTATACATTTCTAGGGGTGTATTATCAGGTTCAGTTATACATTTCTAGGCGTGTGTTATCATGTTCAGTTATACATTTCTAGTGGTGTATTATCAGGTTCAGTGATACATTTCTAGGGGTGTATTATCATGTTCAACTATACATTTCTAGGGGTGTATTATCATGTTCAGTTATACATTTCTAGGGGTGTAATATTATGTTCAGTTATACATTTCTAGGGGTGTATTATCAGGTTCAGTTATACATTTCTAGGCGTGTGTTATCATGTTCAGTTATACATTTCTAGTGGTGTATTATCAGGTTCAGTGATACATTTCTAGGGGTGTATTATCATGTTCAACTATACATTTCTAGGGGTGTATTATCATGTTCAGTTATACATTTCTAGGGGTGTATTATCATGTTCAGTGATACATTTCTCGGGGTGTATTATCATGTTCAGTTATACATTTCTAGGGGTGTATTATCATGTTCAGTTATACATTTCTAGGGGTGTATTATCATGTTCAGTTATACATTTCTAGGGGTGTATTATCAGGTTCAGTTATACATTTCTAGGGGTGTATTATCATGTTCAGTTATACATTTCTAGGGGTGTATTATCATGTTCAGTTATACATTTCTAGGGGTGTATTATCATGTTCAGTTATACATTTCGAGGGGTGTATTATCATGTTCAGTTATACATTTCCAGGGGTGTATTATCATGTTCAGTTATACATTTCTAGGGGTGGATTATTATGTTCAGCTATACATTTCTAGGGGTGTATTATCATGTTCAGTTATACATTTCCAGGGGTGTATTATCATGTTCAGTTATACATTTCTAGAGGTGTATGATCATGTTCAGTTATACATTTCTAGGGGTGTATTATTATGTTTAGTTGTACATTTCTAGGGGTGTATTATCATGTTCAGTTATACATTTCTAGGGGTGTATTATCATGTTCAGTTATACATTTCTAGGGGTGTATATCAGGTCCAGTTATACATTTCTAGGGGTGTATTATCAGGTTCAGTTATACATTTCTAGGGGTGTATTATCATGTTCAACTATAGATTTCTAGGGGTGTATTATCATGTTCAGTTATACATTTCTAGGGGTGTATTATCAGGTTCAGTTATACATTTCTAGGGGTGTATTATCATGTTCAGTTATACATTTCTAGGGGTGTATTATCATGTTCAGTTATACATTTCTAGGGGTGTATTATCAGGTTCAGTTATACATTTCCAAGGGTGTGTTATCATGTTCAGTTATACATTTCTAGGGGTGTATTATCAGGTTCAGTTATACATTTCTAGGGGTGTATTATCATGTTCAGTTATACATTTCTAGGGGTGGATTATTATGTTCAGCTATACATTTCTAGGGGTGTATTATCATGTTCAGTTATACATTTCTAGGGGTGTATTATCATGTTCAGTTATACATTTCCAGAGGTGTATTATCATGTTCAGTTATACATTTCTAGGGGTGTATTATCATGTTTAGTTATACATTTCTAGGGGTGTATTATCATGCTCAGTTATACATTTCTAGGGGTGTATTATCATGTTCAGTTATACATTTCTAGGGGTGTATATCAGGTCCAGTTATACATTTCTAGGGGTGTATTATCAGGTTCACTTATACATTTCTAGGGGTGTATTATCATGTTCAGTTATACATTTCTAGGGGTGTATTATCATGTTCAGTTATACAATTCTAGGGGTGTATTATCAGGTTCAGTTATACATTTCTAGGGGTGTATTATCATGTTCAGTTATACATTTCTAGGGGTGTATTATCATGTTCAGTTATACATTTCTAGGGGTGTATTATCATGTTCAGTTATACATTTCTAGGGGTGTATTATCATGTTCAGTTATACATTTCCAGGGGTGTATTATCATGTTCAGTTATACATTTCTAGGGGTGGATTATTATGTTCAGCTATACATTTCTAGGGGTGTATTATCATGTTCAGTTATACATTTCCAGGGGTGTATTATCATGTTCAGTTATACATTTCTAGAGGTGTATTATCATGTTCAGTTATACATTTCTAGGGGTGTAATATCATGTTTAGTTATACATTTCTAGGGGTGTATTATCATGTTCAGTTATACATTTCTAGGGGTGTAATATCATGTTTAGCTATACATTTCTAGGGGTGTATTATCATGTTCAGTTATACATTTCTAGGGGTGTATTATCATGTTCAGTTATACATTTCTAGAGGTGTATTATCATGTTCAGTTATACATTTCTAGGGGTGTAATATCATGTTTAGTTATACATTTCTAGGGGTGTATTATCATGTTCAGTTATACATTTCTAGGGGTGTATTATCATGTTCAGTTATACATATCTAGGGGTGTATTATCAGGTTCAGTTAGACAATTCTGGGGTGTATTATCATGTTCAGTTATACATTTCTAGGGGTGTATTATCATGTTCAGTTATACATTTCAAGGGGTGTATTATCAGGTTCAGTTATACATTTCTAGGGGTGTATTATCAGGTTCAGTTATACATTTCTAGGGGTGTATTATCATGTTCAGTTATACATTTCAAGGGGTGTATTATCAGGTTCAGTTATACATTTCTAGGGGTGTATTATCAGGTTCAGTTATACATTTCTAGGCGTGTGTTATCATGTTCAGTTATACATTTCTAGTGGTGTATTATCAGGTTCAGTGATACATTTCTAGGGGTGTATTATCATGTTCAACTATACATTTCTAGGGGTGTATTATCATGTTCAGTTATACATTTCCAGGGGTGTATTATCATGTTCAGTGATACATTTCTGGGGGTGTATTATCATGTTCAGTTATACATTTCTAGGGGTGTATTATCATGTTCAGTTATACATTTCTAGGGGTGTATTATCATGTTCAGTTATACATTTCTAGGGGTGTATTATCAGGTTCAGTTATACATTTCTAGGGGTGTATTATCATGTTCAGTTATACATTTCTAGGGGTGTATTATCATGTTCAGTTATACATTTCTAGGGGTGTATTATCAGGTTCAGTTATACATTTCTAGGGGTGTATTATCATGTTCAGTTATACATTTCTAGGGGTGTATTATCATGTTCAGTTATACATTTCTAGGGGTGTATTATCATGTTCAGTTATACATTTCTAGGGGTGTATTATCATGTTCAGTTATACATTTCTAGGGGTGTATTATCATGTTCAGTTATACATTTCTAGGGGTGGATTATTATGTTCAGCTATACATTTCTAGGGGTGTATTATCATGTTCAGTTATACATTTCCAGGGGTGTATTATCATGTTCAGTTATACATTTCTAGGGGTGGATTATTATGTTCAGCTATACATTTCTAGGGGTGTATTATCATGTTCAGTTATACATTTCCAGGGGTGTATTATCATGTTCAGTTGTACATTTCTAGGGGTGGATTATTATGTTCAGCTATACATTTCTAGGGGTGTATTATCAGGTTCAGTTATACATTTCTAGGGGTGTATTATCATGTTTAGTTATACATTTCTAGGGGTGTATTATCATGTTCAGTTATACATTTCTAGGGGTGTATTATCATGTTCAGTTATACATTTCTAGGGGTGTATATCAGGTCCAGTTATACATTTCTAGGGGTGTATTATCAGGTTCAGTTATACATTTCTAGGGGTGTATTATCATGTTCAGTTATACATTTCTAGGGGTGTATTATCATGTTCAACTATAGATTTCTAGGGGTGTATTATCATGTTCAGTTATACATTTCTAGGGGTGTATTATCAGGTTCAGTTATACATTTCTAGGGGTGTATTATCATGTTCAGTTATACATTTCTAGGGGTGTATTATCATGTTCAGTTATACATTTCTAGGGGTGTATTATCAGGTTCAGTTATACATTTCCAAGGGTGTGTTATCATGTTCAGTTATACATTTCTAGGGGTGTATTATCAGGTTCAGTTATACATTTCTAGGGGTGTATTATCATGTTCAGTTATACATTTCTAGGGGTGGATTATTATGTTCAGCTATACATTTCTAGGGGTGTATTATCATGTTCAGTTATACATTTCTAGGGGTGTATTATCATGTTCAGTTATACATTTCTAGAGGTGTATTATCATGTTCAGTTATACATTTCTAGGGGTGTATTATCATGTTTAGTTATACATTTCTAGGGGTGTATTATCATGTTCAGTTATACATTTCTAGGGGTGTATTATCATGTTCAGTTATACATTTCTAGGGGTGTATATCAGGTCCAGTTAAACATTTCTAGGGGTGTATTATCAGGTTCACTTATACATTTCTAGGGGTGTATTATCATGTTCAGTTATACATTTCTAGGGGTGTATTATCATGTTCAGTTATACATTTCTAGGGGTGTATTATCATGTTCAATTATAGATTTCTAGGGGTGTATTATCATGTTCAGTTATACATTTCTAGGGGTGTATTATCAGGTTCAGTTATACATTTCTAGGGGTGTATTATCATGTTCAGTTATACATTTCTAGGGGTGTATTATCATGTTCAGTTATACATTTCTAGGGGTGTATTATCAGGTTCAGTTATACATTTCCAAGGGTATGTTATCATGTTCAGTTATAAATTTCTAGGGGTGTATTATCAGGTTCAGTTATACATTTCTAGGGGTGTATTATCATGTTCAGTTACACATTTCTAGGGGTGTATTATCAGGTTCAGTTATACATTTCTAAGGGTGTATTATCATGTTCAGTTATACATTTCTTGGGGTGTATTATCATGTTCAGTTATGCATTACTAGGGGTGTATTATCAGGTTCACTTATACATTTCTAGGGGTGTAGTATCAGGTTCAGTTATACATTTCGAGGGGTGTATATCAGGTTCAGTTATACATTTCAAGGGGTGTATTATCATGTTCAGTTTTACATTTCTAGGGGTGTATTATCAGGTTCAGTTATACATTTCTGGGGTGTATTATCATGTTCAGTTATACATTTCTAGGGGTGTATTATCATGTTCAGTTATACATTTCTAGGGGTGTATTATCATGTTCAGTTATACATTTCAAGGGGTGTATTATCAGGTTCAGTTATACATTTCTAGGGGTGTATTATCAGGTTCAGTTATACATTTCTAGGGGTGTATTATCATGTTCAGTTATACATTTCTAGGGGTGTATTATCAGGTCCAGTTATACATTTCTAGGGGTGTAATATTATGTTCAGTTATACATTTCTAGGGGTGTATTATCAGGTTCAGTTATACATTTCTAGGCGTGTGTTATCATGTTCAGTTATACATTTCTAGTGGTGTATTATCAGGTTCAGTGATACATTTCTAGGGGTGTATTATCATGTTCAACTATACATTTCTAGGGGTGTATTATCATGTTCAGTTATACATTTCTAGGGGTGTATTATCATGTTCAGTGATACATTTCTCGGGGTGTATTATCATGTTCAGTTATACATTTCTAGGGGTGTATTATCATGTTCAGTTATACATTTCTAGGGGTGTATTAGCATGTTCAGTTATACATTTCTAGGGGTGTATTATCAGGTTCAGTTATACATTTCTAGGGGTGTATTATCATGTTCAGTTATACATTTCTAGGGGTGTATTATCATGTTCAGTTATACATTTCTAGGGGTGTATTATCATGTTCAGTTATACATTTCGAGGGGTGTATTATCATGTTCAGTTATACATTTCCAGGGGTGTATTATCATGTTCAGTTATACATTTCTAGGGGTGGATTATTATGTTCAGCTTTACATTTCTAGGGGTGTATTATCATGTTCAGTTATACATTTCCAGGGGTGTATTATCATGTTCAGTTATACATTTCTAGAGGTGTATTATCATGTTCAGTTATACATTTCTAGGGGTGTATTATCATGTTTAGTTGTACATTTCTAGGGGTGTATTATCATGTTCAGTTATACATTTCTAGGGGTGTATTATCATGTTCAGTTATACATTTCTAGGGGTGTATATCAGGTCCAGTTATACATTTCTAGGGGTGTATTATCAGGTTCACTTATACATTTCTAGGGGTGTATTATCATGTTCAGTTATACATTTCTAGGGGTGTATTATCATGTTCAGTTATACATTTCTAGGGGTGTATTATCAGGTTCAGTTATACATTTCTAGGGGTGTATTATCATGTTCAGTTATACATTTCTAGGGGTGTATTATCATGTTCAGTTATACATTTCTAGGGGTGTATTATCATGTTCAGTTATACATTTCTAGGGGTGTATTATCATGTTCAGTTATACATTTCCCGGGGTGTATTATCATGTTCAGTTATACATTTCTAGGGGTGGATTATTATGTTCAGCTATACATTTCTAGGGGTGTATTATCATGTTCAGTTATACATTTCCAGGGGTGTATTATCATGTTCAGTTATACATTTCTAGAGGTGTATTATCATGTTCAGTTATACATTTCTAGGGGTGTAATATCATGTTTAGTTATACATTTCTAGGGGTGTATTATCATGTTCATTTATACATTTCTAGGGGTGTATTATCATGTTCAGTTATACATTTCTAGGGGTGTATATCAGGTCCAGTTATACATTTCTAGGGGTGTATTATCAGGTTCAGTTATACATTTCTAGGGGTGTATTATCATGTTCAGTTATACATTTCTAGGGGTGTATTATCATGTTCAACTATAGATTTCTAGGGGTGTATTATCATGTTCAGTTATACATTTCTAGGGGTGTATTATCAGGTTCAGTTATACATTTCTCGGGGTGTATTATCATGTTCAGTTATACATTTCTAGGGGTGTATTATCATGTTCAGTTATACATTTCTAGGGGTGTATTATCAGGTGCAGTTATACATTTCCAAGGGTGTGTTATCATGTTCAGTTATACATTTCTAGGGGTGTATTATCAGGTTCAGTTATACATTTCTCGGGGTGTATTATCATGTTCAGTTATACATTTCTAGGGGTGGATTATTATGTTCAGCTATACATTTCTAGGGGTGTATTATCATGTTCAGTTATACATTTCTAGGGGTGTATTATCATGTTCAGTTATACATTTCCAGAGGTGTATTATCATGTTCAGTTATACATTTCTAGGGGTGTATTATCATGTTTAGTTATACCTTTCTAGGGGTGTATTATCATGTTCAGTTATACATTTCTAGGGGTGTATTATCGTGTTCAGTTATACATTTCTAGGGGTGTATATCAGGTCCAGTTATACATTTCTAGGGGTGTATTATCAGGTTCACTTATACATTTCTAGGGGTGTATTATCATGTTCAGTTATACATTTCTAGGGGTGTATTATCATGTTCAGTTATACATTTCTAGGGGTGTATTATCATGTTCAATTATAGATTTCTAGGGGTGTATTATCATGTTCAGTTATACATTTCTAGGGGTGTATTATCAGGTTCAGTTATACATTTCTAGGGGTGTATTATCATGTTCAGTTATACATTTCTAGGGGTGTATTATCATGTTCAGTTATACATTTCTAGGGGTGTATTATCATGTTCAGTTATACATTTCCAAGGGTGTGTTATCATGTTCAGTTATACATTTCTAGGGGTGTATTATCAGGTTCAGTTATACATTTCTAGGGGTGTATTATCATGTTCAGTTATACATTTCTAGGGGTGTATTATCAGGTTCAGTTATACATTTCTAAGGGTGTATTATCATGTTCAGTTATACATTTCTTGGGGTGTATTATCATGTTCAGTTATGCATTACTCGGGGTGTATTATCAGGTTCACTTATACATTTCTAGGGGTGTAGTATCAGGTTCAGTTATACATTTCTAGGGCTGTATATCAGGTTCAGTTATACATTTCAAGGGGTGTATTATCATGTTCAGTTTTACATTTCTAGGGGTGTATTATCAGGTTCAGTTATACATTTCTGGGGTGTATTATCATGTTCAGTTCTACATTTCTAGGGGTGTATTATCATGTTCAGTTATACATTTCTAGGGGTGTATTATCAGGTTCAGTTATACATTTCTAGGGGTGTATTATCAGGTTCAGTTATACATTTCTAGGGGTGTATTATCAGGTTATGTTATACATTTCTAGTGGTGTATTATCAGCTCCAGTTATACATTTCTAGGGGTGTATATCAGGTCCAGTTATACATTTCTAGGGGTGTATTATCAGGTTCAGTTATAAATTTCTAGGGGTGTATTATCATGTTCAGTTATACATTTCTAGGGGTGTATTATCATGTTCAGTTGTACATTTCTAGGGGTGTATTATCATGTTCAGCTATACATTTCTAGGGGTCGATTATTATGTTCAGCTATACATTTCTAGGGGTGTATTATCATGTTCAGTTATACATTTCTAGGGGTGTATTATCATGTTCAGTTATACATTTCTAGAGGTGTATTATCATGTTCAGTAATACATTTCTAGGGGTGTATTATCATGTTTAGTTATACATTTCTAGGGGTGTATTATCAGGTTCAGTTATACATTTCTAGGGGTGTATTATCATGTTCAGTTATACATTTCTAGGGGTGTATTATCAGGTTCAGTTATACGTTTCCAAGGGTGTGTTATCATGTTCAGTTATACATTTCTAGGGGTGTATTATCAGGTTCAGTTATACATTTCTAGGGGTGTATTATCATGTTCAGTTATACATTTCTAGGGGTGTATTATCAGGTTCAGTTATACATTTCTAAGGGTGTATTATCATGTTCAGTTATACATTTCTTGGGGTGTATTATCATGTTCAGTTATGCATTACTAGGGGTGTATTATCAGGTTCACTTATACATTTCTAGGGGTGTAGTATCAGGTTCAGTTATACATTTCTAGGGGTGTATATCAGGTTCAGTTATACATTTCAAGGGGTGTATTATCATGTTCAGTTTTACATTTCTAGGGGTGTATTATCAGGTTCAGTTATACATTTCTGGGGTGTATTATCATGTTCAGTTATACATTTCTCGGGGTGTATTATCATGTTCAGTTATACATTTCAAGGGGTGTATTATCAGGTTCAGTTATACATTTCTAGGGGTGTATTATCAGGTTCAGTTATACATTTCTAGGGGTGTATTATCAGGTTATGTTATACATTTCTAGTGGTGTATTATCAGCTCCAGTTATACATTTCTAGGGGTGTATATCAGGTTCAGTTATACATTTCTAGGGGTGTATATCAGGTCCAGTTATACATTTCTAGGCGTGTATTATCAGGTTCAGTTATACATTTCTAGGGGTGTATTATCATGTTCAGTTATACATTTCTAGGGGTGTATTATCAGTTTCAGTTATACATTTCTAGGGGTGTATTATCATGTTCAGTTATACATTTCTAGGGGTGTATTATCATGTTCAGTTATACATTTCTAGGGGTGTATTATCATGTTCAGTTATACATTTCTAGGGGTATATTATCAGGTTCAGTTATACATTTCTAGTGTGTATTATCAGGTCCAGTTAACCATTTCTAGGGGTGTATATCAGGTCCAGTTATACATTTCTAGGGGTGTATTATCAGGTTCAGTTATACATTTCTAGGGGTGTATTATCAGGTTCAGTTATACATTTCTAGGGGTGTATTATCAGGTTCAGTTATACATTTCTAGGAGTGTATCATCAGGTTATGTTATACATTTCTAGTGGTGTATTATCAGCTCCAGTTATACATTTCTAGGGCTGTATATCAGGTCCAGTTATACATTTCTAGGGGTGTATTATCAGGTTCAGTTATACGTTTCTAGGGGTGTATATCAGGTCCAGTTATACATTTCTAGGGGTGTATTAACAGGTTCAGTTATACATTTCTTGGGGTGTATTATCATGTTCAGTTCTACATTTCTTGGGGTGTATTATCAGGTTCAGTTATACATTTCTAGGCGTGTATTATCATGTTCAGTTATACATTTCTAGGGGTGTATTATCATGTTCAGTTATACATTTCTAGGGGTGTATTATCATGTTCAGTGATACATTTCTCGGGGTGTATTATCAGGTTCAGTTATACATTTCTAGTGTGTATTATCAGGTCCAGTTAAACATTTCTACGGGTGTATATCAGGTCCAGTTATACATTTCTAGGGGTGAATTATCAGTTTCAGTTATACATTTCTAGGGGTGTATTATCATGTTCAGTTATACATTTCTAGTGGTGTATGTCAGGTCCAGTTATACATTTCTAGGGGTGTATTATGAGGTTCAGTTATACATTTCTAGGCGTGTATTATCAGGTTCAGTTATACATTTCTGGGGTGTATTATCATGTTCAGTTATACATTTCTAGGGATGTATTATCATGTTCAGTTATACATTTCTAGGGCTTTATTATCAGGTTCAGTTATACATTTCTAGGTGTGTATTATCAGGTTCAGTTATACATTTCTAGGGGTGTATTATCAGTTTCAGTTATACATTTCTAGGGGTGTATTATCATGTTCAGTTGTACATTTCTAGGGGTGTATTATCATGTTTAGTTATACATTTCTAGGGGTGTATTATCAGGTTCAGTTATACATTTCTAGGGGTGTATTATCAGGTTCAGTTATACATTTCTAGGGGTGTATTATCAGATTGAGTTATACATTTCTAGGGGTGTATTATCAGGTTCAGTTATACATTTCTAGGGGTGTATTATCAGGTTCAGTTATACATTTCTAGGGGTGTATTATCAGATTGAGTTATACATTTCTAGGGGTGTATATCAGGTCCAGTTATACATTTCTAGGGGTGTATTATCAGGTTCAGTTATACATTTCTAGGGGTGTTTATCAGGTCCAGTTATACATTTCTAGGGGTGTATTATCAGGTTCAGTTATACATTTCTAGGGGTGTATTATCATGTTCAGTTATACATTTCTAGGGGTGTATTATCAGGTTCAGTTATACGTTTCCAAGGGTGTGTTATCATGTTCAGTTATACATTTCTAGGGGTGTATTATCAGGTTCAGTTATACATTTCTAGGGGTGTATTATCATGTTCAGTTATACATTTCTAGGGGTGTATTATCAGGTTCAGTTATACATTTCTAAGGGTGTATTATCATGTTCAGTTATACATTTCTTGGGGTGTATTATCATGTTCAGTTATGCATTACTAGGGGTGTATTATCAGGTTCACTTATACATTTCTAGGGGTGTAGTATCAGGTTCAGTTATACATTTCTAGGGGTGTATATCAGGTTCAGTTATACATTTCAAGGGGTGTATTATCATGTTCAGTTTTACATTTCTAGGGGTGTATTATCAGGTTCAGTTATACATTTCTGGGGTGTATTATCATGTTCAGTTATACATTTCTCGGGGTGTATTATCATGTTCAGTTATACATTTCAAGGGGTGTATTATCAGGTTCAGTTATACATTTCTAGGGGTGTATTATCAGGTTCAGTTATACATTTCTAGGGGTGTATTATCAGGTTATGTTATACATTTCTAGTGGTGTATTATCAGCTCCAGTTATACATTTCTAGGGGTGTATATCAGGTCCAGTTATACATTTCTAGGGGTGTATTATCAGGTTCAGTTATACATTTCTAGGGGTGTATATCAGGTCCAGTTATACATTTCTAGGCGTGTATTATCAGGTTCAGTTATACATTTCTAGGGGTGTATTATCATGTTCAGTTATACATTTCTAGGGGTGTATTATCAGTTTCAGTTATACATTTCTAGGGGTGTATTATCATGTTCAGTTATACATTTCTAGGGGTGTATTATCATGTTCAGTTATACATTTCTAGGGGTGTATTATCATGTTCAGTTATACATTTCTAGGGGTATATTATCAGGTTCAGTTATACATTTCTAGTGTGTATTATCAGGTCCAGTTAACCATTTCTAGGGGTGTATATCAGGTCCAGTTATACATTTCTAGGGGTGTATTATCAGGTTCAGTTATACATTTCTAGGGGTGTATTATCAGGTTCAGTTATACATTTCTAGGGGTGTATTATCAGGTTCAGTTATACATTTCTAGGAGTGTATCATCAGGTTATGTTATACATTTCTAGTGGTGTATTATCAGCTCCAGTTATACATTTCTAGGGCTGTATATCAGGTCCAGTTATACATTTCTAGGGGTGTATTATCAGGTTCAGTTATACGTTTCTAGGGGTGTATATCAGGTCCAGTTATACATTTCTAGGGGTGTATTAACAGGTTCAGTTATACATTTCTTGGGGTGTATTATCATGTTCAGTTCTACATTTCTTGGGGTGTATTATCAGGTTCAGTTATACATTTCTAGGCGTGTATTATCATGTTCAGTTATACATTTCTAGGGGTGTATTATCATGTTCAGTTATACATTTCTAGGGGTGTATTATCATGTTCAGTGATACATTTCTCGGGGTGTATTATCAGGTTCAGTTATACATTTCTAGTGTGTATTATCAGGTCCAGTTAAACATTTCTACGGGTGTATATCAGGTCCAGTTATACATTTCTAGGGGTGAATTATCAGTTTCAGTTATACATTTCTAGGGGTGTATTATCATGTTCAGTTATACATTTCTAGTGGTGTATGTCAGGTCCAGTTATACATTTCTAGGGGTGTATTATGAGGTTCAGTTATACATTTCTAGGCGTGTATTATCAGGTTCAGTTATACATTTCTGGGGTGTATTATCATGTTCAGTTATACATTTCTAGGGATGTATTATCATGTTCAGTTATACATTTCTAGGGCTTTATTATCAGGTTCAGTTATACATTTCTAGGTGTGTATTATCAGGTTCAGTTATACATTTCTAGGGGTGTATTATCAGTTTCAGTTATACATTTCTAGGGGTGTATTATCATGTTCAGTTGTACATTTCTAGGGGTGTATTATCATGTTTAGTTATACATTTCTAGGGGTGTATTATCAGGTTCAGTTATACATTTCTAGGGGTGTATTATCAGGTTCAGTTATACATTTCTAGGGGTGTATTATCAGATTGAGTTATACATTTCTAGGGGTGTATTATCAGGTTCAGTTATACATTTCTAGGGGTGTATTATCAGGTTCAGTTATACATTTCTAGGGGTGTATTATCAGATTGAGTTATACATTTCTAGGGGTGTATATCAGGTCCAGTTATACATTTCTAGGGGTGTATTATCAGGTTCAGTTATACATTTCTAGGGGTGTTTATCAGGTCCAGTTATACATTTCTAGGGGTGTATTATCAGGTTCAGTTATACATTTCTAGGGGTGTATTATCATGTTCAGTTATACATTTCTAGGGGTGTATTATCATGTTCAGTTATACATTTCTAGGGGTGTATTATCATGTTCAGTTATACATTTCTAGGGGTGTATTATCATGTTCAGCTATACATTTCTAGGGGTCGATTATTATGTTCAGCTATACATTTCTAGGGGTGTATTATCATGTTCAGTTATACATTTCTAGGGGTGTATTATCATGTTCAGTTATACATTTCTAGAGGTGTATTATCATGTTCAGTTATACATTTCTAGGGGTGTATTATCATGTTTAGTTATACATTTCTAGGGGTGTATTATCATGTTCAGTTATACATTTCTAGGGGTGTATTATCATGTTCAGTTATACATTTCTAGGGATGTATATCAGGTCCAGTTATACATTTCTAGGGGTGTATTATCAGGTTCACTTATACATTTCTAGGGGTGTATTATCATGTTCAGTTATACATTTCTAGGGGTGTATTATCATGTTCAGTTATACATTTCTAGGGGTGTATTATCATCTTCAGTTATACATTTCTAGGGGTGTATTATCATGTTCAATTATAGATTTCGGGGGGTGTATTATCATGTTCAGTTATACATTTCTAGGGGTGTATTATCAGGTTCAGTTATACATTTCTAGGGGTGTATTATCATGTTCAGTTATACATTTCTAGGGGTGTATTATCAGGTTCAGTTATACATTTCTAGGGGTGTATTATCATGTTCAGTTATACATTTCTAGGGGTGTATTATCATGTTCAGTTATACATTACAAGAGGTGTATTATCAGGTTCACTTATACATTTCTAGGGGTGTAGTATCTGGTTCAGTTATACATTTCAAGGGGTGTATATCAGGTCTGGTTATACATTTCAAGGGGTGTATTATCATGTTCAGTTATACAATTCTGGGGTGTATTATCATGTTCAGTTATACATTTCTAGGGGTGTATTATCATGTTCAGTTATACATTTCAAGGGGTGTATTATCAGGTTCAGTTATACATTTCTAGGGGTGTATTATCAGGTTCAGTTATACATTTCTAGGGGTGTATTATCATGTTCAGTTATACATTTCTAGGGGTGTATTATCAGGTCCAGTTATACATTTCTAGGGGTGTAATATTATGTTCAGTTATACATTTCTAGGGGTGTATTATCAGGTTCAGTTATACATTTCTAGGCGTGTGTTATCATGTTCAGTTGTACATTTCTAGTGGTGTATTATCAGGTTCAGTGATACATTTCTAGGGGTGTATTATCATGTTCAACTATACATTTCTAGGGGTGTATTATCATGTTCAGTTATACATTTCTAGGGGTGTATTCTCATGTTCAGTGATACATTTCTAGGGGTGTATTATCATGTTCAGTTATACATTTCTAGGGGTGTATTATCATGTTCAGTTATACATTTCTAGGGGTGTATTATCATGTTCAGTTATACATTTCTAGGGGTGTATTATCAGGTTCAGTTATACATTTCTAGGGGTGTATTATCATGTTCAGTTATACATTTCTAGGGGTGTATTATCATGTTCAGTTATACATTTCTAGGGGTGTATTATCATGTTCAGTTATACATTTCTCGGGGTGTATTATCATGTTCAGTTATACATTTCTAGGGGTGTATTATCATGTTCAGTTATACATTTCCAGGGGTGTATTATCATGTTCAGTTATACATTTCTAGGGGTGGATTATTATGTTCAGCTATACATTTCTAGGGGTGTATTATCATGTTCAGTTATACATTTCCAGGGGTGTATTATCATGTTCAGTTTTCCATTTCTAGAGGTGTATTATCATGTTCAGTTATACATTTCTAGGGGTGTATTATCATGTTTAGTTATACATTTCTAGGGGTGTATTATCATGTTCAGTTATACATTTCTAGGGGTGTATTATCATGTTCAGTTATACATTTCTAGGGGTGTATATCAGGTCCAGTTATACATTTCTAGGGGTGTATTATCAGGTTCAGTTATACATTTCTAGGGGTGTATTATCATGTTCAGTTATACATTTCTCGGGGTGTATTATCATGTTCAACTATAGATTTCTCGGGGTGTATTATCATGTTCAGTTGTACATTTCTAGGGGTGTATTATCAGGTTCAGTTATACATTTCTAGGGGTGTACTATCATGTTCAGTTATACATTTCTAGGGGTGTATTATCATGTTCAGTTATACATTTCTAGGGGTGTATTATCAGGTTCAGTTACACATTTCCAAGACAAAATCGACCCAAACTACTATCGAGGCATCTGTGTAAACAGTAACCTGGGGAAGGTATTCTGTAGCATCATAAACAAAAGACTTATAAACTTCCTTGAAGAGCACAATGTCTTGAGTAAAAGCCAAATTGGATTCCTGCCAAACTATAGAACATCCGATCATATCTTCACCCTACAGACCCTAATTGACAAACACGTTCACCATAACAAAAGCAACATCTACGCATGCTTTGTAGATTTCCAGAAGGCTTTCGACTCCATCTGGCATGACGGTTTATTCCTGAAACTTATCGAAAGCGGGGTAGGAGGGAAAACATATGATGTAATTAAATCAATGTATACAAACAATAAATGTGCAGTTAAAATTGGAGACAAACAAACAAAATACTTCCCACAGGGTCGGGGGGTGACGCAGGGCTCGCCAATCTCACCGACACTCTTTAATATTTACATTAATGGATTGGCAAAACTACTTGAACAATCTACAGCACCCGGCCTCACCCTATATGAATCCAAGGTTAAATTCCTCCTCTATGCCGACGACCTGGTTCTGC
Source organism: Somniosus microcephalus (assembly GCF_052327205.1). NCBI lineage: Eukaryota > Metazoa > Chordata > Chondrichthyes > Squaliformes > Somniosidae > Somniosus > Somniosus microcephalus. Next base: position 6,193 of record NW_028226064.1, on the reverse strand, counting down.
TGTCACCAACTAAGGAGGGTCTACAGCAGAACCTGGACCTGCTGGAGTCGTACTGCCAGACTTGGGCCCTGACAATAAATCCCCAAAAAACCAAAGTCCTTGTGTTCCAGCAAAGATCCAAACAACATGGACCCACAATAAATTTCACAGTAGGAACAACCAAAATTGAACAAACCACTCACTACACATACTTGGGCTTAAAAATCAGTTCTACGGGAAACTTCAAACTGGCTGTGAATGAACTGAAAGAGAAAGCAAGAAGGGCTTTCTATGCCATCAAAAAATCAATCCAAATAGAAATCCCAATTAGCATTTGGCTCAAAATTTTCAAATCAGTAATTGAACCAATTGCACTCTATGGCAGTGAGGTCTGGGGACCACTAACACAACAAGATTTTGCAAAATGGGACAAACACCCAATTGAGATCCTACATGCGGAATTCTGTAAAAGTATCCTCCGGACTCAAAGGAAAACAGTAAACAACGCATGCAGGGCGGAACTAGGCCAATACCCATTAATAATCACTATCCAAAAAAGAGCCACCAAATTTTGGAATCACCTACAAATGAGCAAGCCCCAATGCTATCACTACAACGCCCTGAAATGCCAAGAGCTGACCATAAAGAAGAATACCCTCAGTCAACTAGTCCTGGGACTCAATAAAGTAACTAATAACAATACTAACAATAACCAGCCCCAGGACAGTGACACACAAAGAATTCGACCCAACACAATCGTCGCTAAGCAAAAGGAAAAATATCTGTCATATTGGGCAGAAACAACAAAAACCCAAAGCAAACTCAATTGCTACTTGGCCCTAAACAGACAATACAACATAGCTGATTACCTGACCATGGTAAAGGATAACAAACTGAGAAGAACCTTGACAAGGTACAGACTTAGCGAACATAGCCTAGCGCTCGAAAAGGCAGACACAGGCAGACCAGGCTGCCAAGAGAAGACAGGATATGCTCTCACTGCAGTCAGGGAGTAGTTGAGACAGAGATGCACTTCCCTCACAGCCTGTGGAAAATATCAGGGCATCAGAGAGAATTTCTATCAAAAATTCTCACAAATATGCCCTGAATTCAGAAATCTGACTGACAACCAAAAACTCCCATTCCTACTGGGGGAGGAGAGAAGCTGTGTAACACTGGCGGCACACTATGTTACAGCTTGCCATGAACAGAGGGACAACCAGTAAACTAAGACAAGAGTATATATAAACAAGGCGAAGGTATGTTTATGGACTCAGGGATGTACCTGTTTATACACTGTATGAATGGAACCGCGTTTATGTGTTCAACCATAGATGTATTTTGATGCTTTGGCAACATAAGATGTACTTTATCATGCCAATAAAGCGATTTGTATTGTATTGTATTGTGTGTTATCATGTTCAGTTATACATTTCTAGGGGTGTATTATCAGGTTCAGTTATACATTTCTAGGGGTGTATTATCATGTTCAGTTATACATTTCTAGGTGTGTATTATCATGTTCAGTTATACAATTCTAGGGGTGTATTATCATGTTCAGTTATACATTTCTAGGGGTGTATTATCATGTTCAGTTATACATTTCTAGGGGTGTATTATCAGGTTCAGTTATACATTTCTAGTGTATATTTTCAGGTCCAGTTAAACATTTCTAGCGGTGTATATCAGGTCCAGTTATACATTTCTAGGGGTGTATTATCAGGTTCAGTTATACATTTCTAGGGGTGTATATCAGGTCCAGTTATACATTTCTAGGGGTGTATTATCAGGTTCAGTTATACATTTCTAGGGGTGTATTATCATGTTCAGTTATACATTTCGAGGGGTGTATTATCATGTTCAGTTATACAATTCTAGGGGTGTATTATCATGTTCAGTTATACATTTCTAGGGGTGTATTTTCAGGTTCAGTTATACATTTCAAGGGGTGTATTATCAGGTTCAGTTGTACATTTATAGGGGTGTATTATCAGGTTCACTTATACATTTCTAGGGGTGCAGTATCAGGTTCAGTTATACATTTCTAGGGGTGTATATCAGGTCCAGTTATACATTTCAAGAGGTGTATTATCAGGTTCAGTTATACATTTCTGGGGTGTATTATCATGTTTAGTTATACATTTCTAGGGGTGTATTATCATGTTCAGTTTTACATTTCAAGGGGTGTATTATCAGGTTCAGTTGTACATTTATCGGGGTGTATTATCAGGTTCAGTTATACATTTCTAGGGGTGTATTATCATGTTCAGTTATACATTTCTAGGGGTGTATTATCAGGTCCAGTTATACATTTCTAGGGGTGTATTATCAGGTTCAGTTATACATTTCTAGGGGTTTATTATCAGGTTCAGTTATACATTTCTAGGGGTGTATTATCGGGTTCAGTTATACATTTCTAGGGGTGTATTATCAGTTTCAGTTATACATTTCTAGGGGTGTATTATCATGTTCAGTTATACATTTCTAGGGGTGTATAATCATGTTTAGTTATACATTTCTAGGGGTGTATTATCAGGTTCAGTTATACATTTCTAGGGGTGTATTATCATGTTCAGTTATACATTTCTAGGGGTGTATTATCATGTTCAGTTATACAATTCTAGGGGTGTATTATCATGTTCAGTTATACATTTCTAGGGGTGTATTTTCAGGTTCAGTTATACATTTCTAGGGGTGTATTATCAGGTTATGTTATACATTTCTAGTGGTGTATTATCAGCTCCAGTTATACATTTCTAGCGGTGTATATCAGGTCCAGTTATACATTTCTGGGAGTGTATTATCAGTTTCAGTTATACATTTCTAGGGGTGTATTATCATGTTCAGTTATACATTTCTAGGGTGTATTATCATGTTTAGTTATACATTTCTAGGGTGTATTGTCAGGTTCAGTTATACATTTCTAGGGGTGTATTATCATGTTCAGTTATACATTTCTAGGGGTGTATTATCATGTTCAGTTATACAATTCTAGGGGTGTATTATCTTGTTCAGTTATACATTTCTAGGGGTGTATTATCAGGTTCAGTTATACATTTCTAGGGGTGTATTATCAGGTTATGTTATACATTTCTAGTGGTGTATTATCAGCTCCAGTTATACATTTCTAGCGGTGTGTATCAGGTCCAGTTATACATTTCTAGGGGTGTATTATCAGGTTCAGTTATACATTTCTAGGGGTGTATATCAGGTCCAGTTATACATTTCTAGGGGTGTATTATCAGGGTCAGTTATACATTTCTAGGGGTGTATTATCATGTTCAGTTATACATTTCTAGGGGTGTATTATCATGTTCAGTTATACATTTCTGGGGTTGTATTATCATGTTCAGTTATACATTTCTCGGGGTGTATTATCATGTTCAGTTATACATTTCTAGGGGTGTATTATCATGTTCAGTTATACATTTCTAGGGGTGTATTATCAGGTTCAGTTATACATTTCTAGTGTATATTATCAGGTCCAGTTAAACATTTCTAGGGGTGTATATCAGGTCCAGTTATACATTTCTAGGGGTGTATTATCAGGTTCAGTTATACATTTCTAGGGGTGTATATCAGGTCCAGTTATACATTTCTAGGGGTGTATTATCATGTTCAGTTATACATTTCTAGTGGTGTATATCAGGTCCAGTTATACATTTCTAGGGGTGTATTATCAGGTTCAGTTATACATTTCTAGCGGTGTATTATCATGTTCAGTTATACATTTCTAGGGGTGTATTATCAGGTTCAGTTATACATTTCTAGGGGTGTATTATCATGTTCAGTTATACATTTCTAGGGGTGCTATTATCATGTTCAGTTATACAATTCTAGGGGTGTATTATCATGTTCAGTTGTACATTTCTAGGGGTGTATTATCATGTTCAGTTGTACATTTCTAGGGGTGTATTATCAGGTTCAGTTATACATTTCTAGTGTATATTTTCAGGTCCAGTTAAACATTTCTAGCGGTGTATATCAGGTCCAGTTATCCATTTCTAGGGGTGTATTATCAGGTTCAGTTATACATTTCTAGGGGTGTATATCAGGTCCAGTTATCCATTTCTAGGGGTGTATTATCAGGTTCAGTTATACATTTCTAGGGGTGTATTATCATGTTCAGTTATACATTTCTAGGGGGGTATTATCAGGTTCAGTTATACATTTCTAGGGGTGCATTATCATGTTCAGTTATACATTTCTAGATGTGTATTATCATGTTCAGTTATACATTACTGGGGGTGTATTATCAGGTTCACTTATACATTTCTAGGGGTGTAGTATCAGGTTCAGTTATACATTTCAAGGGGTGTATATCAGGTCCAGTTATACATTTCAAGGGGTGTATTATCATGTTCAGTTATACATTTCTAGGGGTGTATTATCAGGTTCAGTTATACATTTCTAGGGGTGTATTATCATGTTCAGTTATACATTTCTAGGGGTGTATTTTCAGGTCCAGTTATACATTTCTAGGGGTGTATTATCATGTTCAGTTATACATTTCTAGGGGTGTATTATCAGGTTCAGTTATACATTTCTAGGGGTGTATTATCAGCTCCAGTTATACATTTCTAGCGGTGTATATCAGGTCCAGTTATACATTTCTGGGGGTGTATTATCAGTTTCAGTTATACATTTCTAGGGGTGTATTATCATGTTCAGTTATACATTTCTAGGGGTGTATTATCATGTTTAGTTATACATTTCTAGGGGTGTATTGTCAGGTTCAGCTATACATTTCTAGGGGTGTATTATCATGTTCAGTTATACATTTCTAGGGGTGTATTATCATGTTCAGTTATACAATTCTAGGGGTGTATTATCATGTTCAGTTATACATTTCTAGGGGTGTATTATCAGGTTCAGTTATACATTTCTAGGGGTGTATTATCAGGTTATGTTATACATTTCTAGTGGTGTATTATCAGCTCCAGTTATACATTACTAGCGGTGTGTATCAGGTCCAGTTATACATTTCTAGGGGTGTATTATCAGGTTCAGTTATACATTTCTCGGGGTGTATATCAGGTCCAGTTATACATTTCTAGGGGTGTATTATCAGGGTCAGTTATACATTTCTAGGGGTGTATTATCATGTTCAGTTATACATTTCTAGGGGTGTATTATCAGGTTCAGTTATACATTTCTGGGGGTGTATTATCATGTTCAGTTATACATTTCTCGGGGTGTATTATCATGTTCAGTTATACATTTCTAGGGGTGTATTATCATGTTCAGTTATACATTTCTAGGGGTGTATTATCATGTTCAGTTATACATTTCTAGGGGTCTATTATCAGGTTCAGTTATACATTTCTAGTGTATATTATCAGGTCCAGTTAAACATTTCTAGGGGTGTATATCAGGTCCAGTTATACATTTCTAGGGGTGTATTATCAGGTTCAGTTATACATTTCTAGGGGTGTATATCAGGTCCAGTTATACATTTCTAAGGGGTGTATTATCATGTTCAGTTATACATTTCTAGTGGTGTATATCAGGTCCAGTTATACATTTCGAGGGGTGTATTATCAGGTTCAGTTATACATTTCTAGCGGTGTATTATCATGTTCAGTTATACATTTCTAGGGGTGTATTATCAGTTCAGTTATACATTTCTAGGGGTGTATTATCATGTTCAGTTATACATTTCTAGGGGTGTATTATCATATTCAGTTATACATTACTAGGGGTGTATTATCAGGTTCACTTATACATTTCTAGGGGTGTAGTATCAGGTTCAGTTATACATTTCAAGGGGTGTATATCAGGTCCAGTTATACATTTCAAGGGGTGTATTATCATGTTCAGTTATACATTTCTAGAGGTGTATTATCAGGTTCAGTTATACATTTCTGGGGTGTATTATCATGTTCAGTTATACATTTCAAGGGGTGTATTATCAGGTTCAGTTATACATTTCTAGGGGTGTATTATCAGGTTCAGTTATACATTTCTAGGGGTGTATTATCATGTTCAGTTATACATTTCTTGGGGTGTATTATCATGTTCAGTTATACATTACAAGGGGTGTATTATCAGGTTCACTTATACATTTCTAGGGGTGTAGTATCAGGTTCAGTTATACATTTCTTGGGGTGTATGTCAGGTCCAGTTATACATTTCAAGGGGTGTATTATCAGGTTCAGTTATACATTTCTGGGGTGTATTATCATGTTTAGTTATACATTTCTAGGGGTGTATT
>NW_028226063.1:0-81944 GCF_052327205.1 Somniosus microcephalus | reverse complement strand
TTTTTCTCCCTGAGGAAGGGAACAGCACCTCCTTATTACAGCTGGCTCCGTGCACCAGAGCCTGGAGGGAGAGCTCATCAAATCGAGGAGCACCCTTTTGCTTGACCATTGACATTTTCCACAATTCAACTCCTTCATATAAATTGCAGAGCCTTTGCAGTCTCCAGAAGAATCAAGGCTGCTTGCAGGCCTTAAATCCAACAGGATTGATGACGCATCGGAGGCGACTTTCTGTATGAAAAGACTCATTGGGCCAGTGGTTCTCACACGCAGAAAATCAATTGTCCAATTAGGGGAAAATCCCATTTTTTCAACACATCACTTAGGAGTCGGGGTCCTGACACGATTTCCACCTGACACGTCCCAGCCAGCCCACACTGACAAAATCCAGCCCATAGAGTACAAAAGCAAGGAAGTTATGCTAAACCTTTTTAACTCACTGTTTTCCTAGCAGCTGCCACAATTAGTTCATTTTAAAGCAGTCCAGCATGCCAGAACTCATTTCTCCTGAGAGATCAAGAATAACTTGCCTCACTTCCCACTGGACTGATGCCTGAGAAGGAAATAGTGGGTGGCAGCATATGTTCTGATGTGTTGGCAAAGTTGAATGTAAATGAATGTTTCTTCTGACAGAGGGAGAGACACACTAAAAGATCGGAGGCAGAGGTAGTGATACAGTTTAAATTTGTGGGGACTAGTTTGGGGAGTGCAGAGAACTGGTGCATGTTAGGGGTGTTGAACCATTAGTTTGGCACTGCTACAAATTAGGGTCTGCCGCAGATACCTTCTTGCGTTCAATGCTGTCAGTCGCTCCCATAAATGGATCCCACAGCTCTTATGTGCCAAAATAGACCAGTACTGCCAGATATCTATTTACACAATAGAATAACCCAGGGGTGCAACAATGGTACCCGCTTGTGAGCTGAACCAGATATTTGTGTTTTTCGTTCATGCTCTCACATGACTTTCCAATTTTTCTAAAGGCAGTCTGAGAAAACACCTGCTGTGACCAGCCAGATACAAATCGTTAAGCAGCTTCATTTCACAACAGATGAACATATAGAGCAACAGTTGTTATCGCACTCACTTAATTCATAAGTACAACCTGACTTTGCATAATAAAACAAAAATAATAAACATAATGCGTTCCCCAGGTAGGTGGGTCACCTTGCTTGACTTAATCAAAATAACTCTTAACAAACGTCTTGCATTCTGCTTCTGAGCCTAACAAAATCATGTCCTTTCAGACTTCTGTTTAAAAAATTGAATGGGTGCCTGTGTCACTGTCTGTCTTTTTTATCTCCCTGACGGCTCATGAGAACCCGTCCCAAATGTCTGCAACCCTTACAATACAATGGGTGTAGGGTGTTTATCGATTGCTGAGACAGGCTAATTAATTGCTTATCATTTATAGGTGGTTAATTTGGCCAAAGGGTGAAAACAGGTGCGAAATTGGTGCTGTGCTAATAAGCCCGCATTGCTACTTACCATAATTTGAACTTGCCTTGAGGTGCTAAACCAGGCCTCTGCAGTTTTAGCACTCAAGTGCTGATTAGACGCAATTTTAGTGGAGTAGTACATGTGGGCTTCTCACACCCACTTCCGCTGAAGGTGTCGAGTGCTCTGGCTGGCATGCAGTGGCATGTTTCAGGATGGCTCGGACCGAGGGAGAGTGTGCACAGGTTCTCGGACATGGCGCTGGAAGTCCTGATGGAAGAGGCCCAGAGGAGGAGGAATGTTCTGTACCCACAGTGGGGGAAGTACCCCACCAAAATGCTATGCAGCCTCGTTAATGAGCGCTAACAGGCATTTTAACTGCAAGCAGCCCCTTAACGAGCCTCTGGGCGGCTGTTCCAACCACAGGCTTCAACTCCTTTACCAAGATGGTGGCCTACGGAAAATGCAGGCTAAACCGGCGTTTCAGCACAAACCTCAGCTTGGCTATCTCGGAGGCTCTTTAGCATTTGAACACGCTGCCAAAAATCGCTCCCATAGTCTTTGAGGAAACATTATCAAAGCTTTGTGCCTTAGCATTTTAACCACCTTTCATCTCAGTCCCTTTTTTTCCTTGTATCAATACAATTTGCTTTAAGCACAACCCTTAAATACAGCAGTTTTTTCCCCCCAAATCCTTTCTGTGGAAAAATGGTTAAAAATTTCAAAACATATGGCATATCTTCACCCCAGCTGCAAGAGAATTTTACATTGCTGATTAAGCAACAATATTTTAACCCCCAAGGCTGGGTGTGTTGGGGGGCGGGTGGAAAGGTAAAAATGTAAAAATTCTCAAAACCAACCCCAACCCGCCTACTTCCGCTTTTAACGGAGGTGTGTCGGGGGTGGGCAACCAACCCGCTCTCAGGAGGTGGGTCAGTCACTAAAATATTTTAAGGAGGCTGCATGCCCCTATTATAATTCAATTTATATTTTTAACTAGCTGAAGTGCCCGGCGGTGCCGAGGCTTTTTCGAGGGCATGTTGTTGTTGGAAGAGAGAGAGAGAGAGCGACTGGGGAGGGGGGGGAGAGAGAGAGCGACTGGGGAGGGGGAGAGAGAGAGCGACTGGGGGGGGGGAAGAGAGAGAGAGAGAGAGAGAGAGAGAGAGAGAGGGAGGGGGGGAAGAGAGAGAGCGACTGGGGGGTAGAGAGAGAGCGACTGGGGGGAAGAGAGGGCGTGTGGGGGAAGAGAGGGCGGGGCGGGGGAAGAGAGGGTGGGGGAAGAGAGGGCGGGTGGGGGGAAGAGAGGGCGGGGGGAAGAGAGGGCGGGGGGAAGAGAGGGCGGGGGGAAGAGAGGGCGGGGGGGAAGAGAGGGCGGGGGGAAGAGAGGGCGGGGGGAGAGACGGCGGGGGGGGAAGAGAGGGTGGGGGGGAAGAGAGGGTGGGGGGGAAGAGAGGGCGGGGGGGAAGAGAGGGCGGGGGGGGAAGAGAGGGCGGGGGAAAGAGAGGGCGGGGGGGAAGAGAGGGTGGGGGGGAAGAGAGGGCGGGGGGGAGAGAGGGCGGGGGCGAAGAGAGGGCGGGGGGGAAGAGAGGGTGGGGGGGAAGAGAGGGCGGGGGGAAGGGGGAGGGGGGAAGGGAGGGCGGGGGGGAGGGAGGGGGGAAGGGGGGAGGGAGGGGGGAAGGGAGGGGGGGAAGGGAGGGGGGAAAAGGGAGAGGGAGGGAAGGCGGGGGGGAGGGAGGGTGGGGGGGGAAGGGTGAGGGGGCGGGGGGGAAGGGGGGAAGGGAGGGCGGGGGGGAAGGGGGGGAAGGGCAGGGGGAAGGGGGGAAGGGAGGGCGGTGGGGGAAGGGAGGGGAAGGGCGGGAGGGGGGGAGGGAGGGCGGGAGGGGGGGAGTGGAGGGTGGGGGGAGGGGGGGAAGGGAGGGGAGGGAGGGGGGAAGGGAGGGCGGGGGGGAGGGGGGAAGGGAGGGCGGGGGGAGGGGGGAAGGGAGGGCGGAAGGGAGGGCGGGGGGGAGGAAGGGGAAGGGGGGAGGGGAGAGGGGAAGGAGGGGGAGGGGGGGAAGGGAGGGGGGGGAGGGGGGAAGGGAGGGGGAGGGGGGACGGGGAGGGGAGGAGGGGGGGAGGGGGGAAGGGAGGGGAAGGGCGGGGGGGAGGGAGGGGAAGGGCGGGGGGGGAGGAAGGGAGGGCTTGAGGCTGAGAGACGGCCACGGCCACGCCCGGTTGCCGGGGTAACCCTGCCGCGCCGCCCCGCCCCGCACTCCCGAGAGCCCCGCTCTCGAAGCCGCAGCCGCCCCGCCCCGCACTCCCGAGAGCCCCGCTCTTCGAGCCCGCCCCGCACTCCCGAGAGCCCCGCTCTTCGAGCCCGCCCCACACTCCCGAGAGCCCCGCTCTCCAAGCCCCAGCCGGCCCGCACTCCCGTTGCCGGGGTAACCCTTCCCGCTCACCAAGGCCGAGATCCGCACTCTCGAGAGCCCCGCACCCCCCCCGCCCGAGCCGAGCGCGGAACAGAGTCTCACCTGCTCCTGCTGCGCGCGCACCCTGACCCTCGTGGCTGACGCCGTTGCTCCGGGTAACGTGACACCGGGGGGCGGGGGGGGGTGTGAGGAGCTTAGCAGCAGCCCAGTTACCTAGCTCGGGCCTGGCTGGGCAAGAAAGGCCCAGGCTTTCAGGCCTAAGAAAAAAACGGGCAAAGGTAGTGTAGTGTATGTAACCGTTCTACCTTTAAGAGAACTATTGTATGTAACCGTCCACCTTTAAGAGAACTATTTTAGGTGTTGCACTACTTTATCTTGGCTGCTGTATACTGTAATACCGGGAGTGACCACACCGGTATATAAGTGCTGTGTAAGGATTTATTGGGCAGATTCGCCCTGACCTTCGAATAGTAAAGTCCTGTTAAAGTTACTCTTGTCGTCTGTGTATTAATTCACCATATAACCCACAGACTTTACAGGTAGAAAAAAGAATGTTCAGGTTAGATAAAATATTTACAAATGAGTGATTTATTTTAAAAGAATTTAATAAATTCAATTTTATTTTGCTGGAAATGTATATTTGAAAAGAAAGACGCAGAAAGCAGGAAAAAGAATGGAAGCAAGATGACGGCTACTCACCTCGGTTCAGAACGATAAGGCCCGCCCACACATGCACCGATTGACCCGGCGGCACACGCCAGCAACCCGGCGTACGATTGGTCGAGCTCGAGGTCACTCTGTCGCTAATGAGCGGATAATGAGATGCTAATGAGCGGAATGTTAAGGTTTTTCGGATACCGCGGGTGCGATTTTAGCCCGGCCGAAACGTAAATACCCTTAAAACCGTTTTGGAAAGGTAAGCTTTCTTTCGACGTAACGCACGCGTAGGTACGCCCTGTAACTTTTGAGCACATAGCCGCCCAGACGCACACCTGCAGACAGACAGACAGACAGAAGGACAGACAGACAGAAGGACAGACAGAAGGACCGATTTATATATATAGACTAGCTGAAGTGCCCGGCGGTGCCGAGGCTTTTTTGAGGGCATGTTGTTGTTGGAAGAGAGAGAGAGAGAGCGACTGGGGGGGGAGAGAGAGCGCGACTGGGGGGGAAGAGAGAGAGTGACTGGGGGGTAGAGAGAGAGCGACTGGGGGGAAGAGAGAGAGAGACTGGGGGAACAGAGGGCGGGTGGGGGGAAGAGCGGGCGGGTGGGGGGAAGAGAGGGCGGGGGGAAGGGAGGGCGGGGGGGAAGGGAGGGCGGGGGGAAGGGAGCGCGGGGGGGAGGGAGGGCGGGGGGAGCGCGGGGGTGGGAGCGGGGGGGGAGGGAGGGCGGGGGGGAAGGGTGGGCGGGGGAGGGAGGGCGGGCGGGGGGGGAAGGGAGGGGGGGGAAAGGGGGGGAAGGGAGGGCGGGTGGAGGGAGGGCGGGGGGGAAGGGGGTGGGGGGGAGGGCGGGGGGAAGGGAGGGTGGGGGGGGAAGGGGGGAAGGGAGGGCGGGGGCGGGGGGAGGGAGGGCGGGGGGGCGGGGGGAGGGCAGGGGGGGAAGGGTGGGCGGGGGGGAGGGGGAAGGGAGGGCGGGGAGGGGGGAAGGGAGGGCAGGAGGCGGGGGGGAGGGGGGAGGGCGGGGGGAGGGGGGAATGGAGGGGGAAGGGGGGGAAGGGAGGGCGGGGGGGAAGGGGGGAAGGGAGGGTGGAAGGGAGGGCGGGGGGGAGGAAGGGGAAGGGGGAGAGGGGAAGAAGGGGGAGGGGGGGAGGGTAAGAGGGGGAGGGAGGGGAAGGGGGAGGGGTAGGGGGGTAAGGGAGGGGGAGGGGGGAAGGGAGGGGGAGGGGGGGAAGGGAGGGGGAGGGGGGAGGGGAGGGGGGGAAGGGAGGGGGAGGGGGGAGGGGGGGAAGGGAGGTGATGGGCGGGGGGGGGAGGGAGGGAGGAAGGGAGTGCTTGAGGCTGAGAGACGGCCACGGCCACGGCCACGCCCGGTTGCCGGGGTAACCCTGCCGCGCCGCCCCGCCCCGCACTCCCGAGAGCCCTGCTCTCGAAGCCGCAGCCGCCCCGCCCCGCACTCCCGAGAGCCCAGCTCTTCGAGCCCGCCCTGCACTCCCGAGAGCCCCGCTCTTCGAGCCCGCCCCGCACTCCCGAGAGCCCCGCTCTCCAAGCCCCAGCCGGCCCGCACTCCCGTTGCCGGGGTAACCCTTCCCGCTCACCAAGGCCGAGATCCGCACTCTCGAGAGCCCCGCCACCCCCCCCGCCCGAGCCGAGCACGGAACAGAGTCTCACCTGCTCCTGATGCGCGCGCACCCTGACCCTCGTGGCTGACGCCGTTGCCCCGGGTAACGTGACACCGGGGGTGGGGGGGAGGGGGGGGAGGTGAGGAGCTTAGCAGCAGCCCAGTTACCTAGCTCGGGCCTGGCTGGGCAAGAAAGGCCCAGGCTTTCAGGCCTAAGAAAAAAACGGGCAAAGGTAGGAAAAAGAATGTTCAGGTTAGATAAAATATTTACAAATGAGTGATTTATTTTAAAAGAATTTAATAAATTCAATTTTATTTTGCTGGAAATGTATATTTGAAAAGAAAGACGCAGAAAGCAGGAAAAAGAATGGAAGCAAGATGGTGGCTACTCACCTCGGTTCAGAACGATAAGGCCCGCCCACACACACACCGATTGGCCCGGCGGCACACACCAGCAAACCGGCGTACGATTGGTCGAGCTCGAGGTCACTCTGTCGCTAATGAGCGGATAATGAGATGCTAATGAGCGGAATGTTAAGGTTTTTCGGATACCGCGGGCGCGATTTTAGCCCGGCCGAAATGTAAATACGCTTAAAACCGTTTTGGAAAGGTAAGCTTTCTTTCGACGTAACGCACGCGTAGGTACGCCCTGTAACTTTCGAGCGCATAGCCGCCCAGACGCACACCTGCAGACAGACAGACAGACAGAAGGACAGACAGACAGAAGGACAGACAGAAGGACCGATTTATATATATAAGATAAGATAATGGAGGCCGGAATTCCCTGGCCTCAAGCGAGAAGGGCCACATCTATGAGGTGAGTGCCTTTATTCAACTGCTTGTGGGCCAGGAGGAGCAGGAGTGTTTCCCTCAGGCCCAACGAGCGATCGGACCCCCGTGAATGGCCGACCCCACTCCCCCGTCTCCCACAATGTCCAAACCCTCCATGATGTCCCATTCACTCCTCAACCCCATGATGTCTGAATCCCCCGGCAATGTCCGAATCTCCCTCCTATTCCCGCAATGTCAGACTTGCCTGACATCTGCTCCCTGGCTGATTTCCAGCCCAACAGAAAGCCTGCTCAAAAAATTTAAAAGACATCCTGCCGTTAAATGCGACAGGAAGTGTGGGAAACCCTTCCAGGTTTCCCATCTGAAAATCCTTTCCCTGTTCTCTTCCCAGCTCAAAGTAAATATCGGGACCAAGGTGTCTGAACCCTATGGGCTGCAAAGAAAAAAGAACTAGCATTTATATGGAACCTTTCAGGACCTCAGCATATCATAAATTGCTTTACAGCCAATTAAATACTTTGGAATTGGAGTCACTGTTATAATGTAGGGAAACGTGGCAGCCAATTTGCACACAGCATGGTCCCACAAATAGCAATGAGATAAATGACCAGATAATCTGTTTTAGTGATGTTGGTTGAAGGATAAGCATTGGTCAGGATACTGAAAGAACTTTCCTACTCTGCTTCGTATAATGTTGTGGGATCTTTGACTTCTACCTACAAGGAAAGACGGGGCCTGCAAGTAATGAAAGATAATTTAATAGTCTAATGATCATTCATGCTTACTGCTGCTGCAACAACACTATTCACTTGAACTCAGATGGAGTCACTGCTGGTGAATTATGCTCTTGGGTGGTCCGGGGGGTGTGTGGTGGTCAGGTGAGCGGGTAAGGACATAGTCAGTTTGACTAAAAGCTGACACTGGAACCAGGCTCACAGGAGAAAAGAAAGCCGATTGCACAGAGAGAAATGTCTGCCCTGGGTTTAAGGCCAGAATGCAGAAATGCAGTTTCATATAGCTAGTAGTTCTACTGAAAAGTACCAGGAAACTTTGTGCTATCCGGCACCGACGGGACCGAGCTGCTGCCGTTGCCTAAAAAGTGCCGTACACTCCAGAATTAATGTTGAAAGATACAGAGATTCTTATCTCCGTATCTGACAACAATCACTGTTGCTCAGCAACAGCTTCTAAACACTCGTGTGTGGCTGCAAGGGTCTGTAGCTAAAGCTGTTGCTATAGCTACAGACCTTGCACTGCTTGACTGTGGAAAAAAAAGCAAAGAAAACAAACAAGAAGAATAAAAAACGGCACCTGATTTCTGCCGGTGGCTCCAGTTTGCCGGATAGCTCACCTCCGGATAGCACAAAGTTTCCTGTAGTAAAATTATGAAAATATACACTTGGCCAAGTTCATTATTTTCTTTATGTAAAGAAAGTGGAGCTGAGTGCATTAAATGAGTTTTGATTATAACTGGCACTCTGTATGTTCATGTGCTGTTAAATAAAGCAGCTTATCTACGTCTGCTTGTTGCCCTCATCATCCAAAAACACATCAGGGTCCACATGTACGCCAATGACACCCAGCTCTACGTCATCACCACCTCTCTCGACCCCTCCACTGTCTCTAAATTGTCAGATGGCTTGTCCAACATCCAGTACTGGATGAGCAGAAATTTCCTCCAACTAAATATTGGGAAGACAAAAGCCATTGTTTTTGGTCCCCGCTACAAACTCCGTTCCCTAGCCACCAACTCCATCCCTCTCCCTGGCAACTGTCTGAGGCTGAACCAGACTGTACGCAACCTTGGTGTCATACTTGACCCTGAGATGAGCATCCGCCCAAATATCCGCGCCATCATTATGACCGCTGATTTCCACCTCCGTAACATCCACCAACTGCGTCCCTGCCTCAGCCCATCTGCTGCTGAAACCCTCATCCATGCCTTTGTTACCTCGAGACTTGACAATTCCAATGCACTCCTGGCTGGCCTCCCATCTTCCACCCGCCATAAACATAAGCTCATTCAAAACTATGCTGCACATATCCCAACTTGCACCAAGTCCTGTTCACTCATCACCCCATGTGCTCGCTGACCTACATTGGCTCCTGGTTAAGCAATGCCTCGATTTTAAAATTCTCATTGTTGTTTTCAAATCCCTCCATGGCCTCACCCATCCCTATCTCTGTAATCTCCTCCAGCCCTACAACCCTCTGAGATAGCTGCGCTCCTCCAATTCTGGCCTCTTGCGCATCCCTGATTTTAATCACTTGATTTTTGGTCATTGACGTCCATGCCTTCAGCTGCCAAGCCCTAAGCTCTGGAATTCCCTTCCTAAAACTCTCCCCCTCTCTACCTCTCTTTCCTCCTTTAAGACACTACTTAAAACGTATCTGACCAAGCTTTTGGTCATCTGCCCTAATATCTCTTTGTGGCTGGATGTCAAATTTTATAAGAACATAAGAACATAAGAACATAAGAAATAGGAGCAGGAGTAGGCCAATCGGCCCCTCGAGCCTGCTCCACCATTCAATAAGATCATGGCTGATCTGATCCTAACCGCCAATCTACTATCACAGAACCATCTCCTGAATCTAACAGAATTAGACACATGAAATAGGAGCAGGATCAGGCTACACGGCCCGTGGGCCCGCTCCGCTACCCACAGGGCCATGACCGATCCGAACCTAGACTCATGTCCAAATTCCTGCCCGCTCCCCGTAACCCTTAATTCCCTTTGCTTCTAGGAAACTGTCTATTTCTGTTTTAAATTTATGTAATGATGTAGCTTCTACAGCTTTTTGGGGCAGCATATTCCATGGACCTACCACCCTCTGAGTGAAGTAGTTCCTCCTCATCTCAGTTTTGAAAGAGCAGCCCCTTATTCTAAGACTATGCCCCCTAGTTCTAGTTTCACCCATCATCGGGAACATCCTCCCCGCACCCACCCGATCCAACCCCTTCACAATCTTATATGTTTCAATAAGATCGCCTCTCATTCTTCTGAACTCCAATGAGTAGAGTCCCAATCTACTCAACCTCTCCTCAGATGTCCATCCCCTCATCCCCGGGATTAACCGAGTGAACCTTCTTTGTACTGACTCGAGAGCAAGTATGTCTTTTCTTAAGTATGGACACCAAAACTGTATGCAGTATTCCAGGTGCGGTCTCACCAATACCTTGTACAACTGAAGCAATACCTCCCTATTTTTATATTCTATCCCCCTAGCAATGAAAGCCAACATTCCATTGGCTTTCTTAATCACTTGCTGCACCTGTATACTAACCTTTTGAGTTTCGTGCACCAGGACCCCCAGATCCCTTTGTACTTCAGTACTTTCAAGTTTCTTGCCATTAAGATAATAACTTGCTCTATGATTTTTCCTGCCAAAGTGCATAACCTCACACTTTCCAGTATTGTATTCCATCTGCCAAATCTCTGCCCACTTACTTAGCCTGTCTATGTCCCCTTGCAGGTTTTTTATGTCCTCCTCACGCACTACTTTCCCCCCCATCTTAGTATCATCTGCAAACTTTGATATGTTACACTCGGTCCCCTCCTCCAAATCGTTAATATAGATTGTAAAGAGTTGGGGACCCAGCACTGACCCCTGCGGAACACCACTAGTTACTGATTGCCAGTCTGAGAATGAACCATTTATCCCAACTCTCTGCCTTCTGTTAGATAGCCAATTCTCTATCCATGCCAGAATATTACCCCCAATCCCGTGATTTTTTATCTTAAGCAATAATCTTTTGTGTGGCACCTTGTCAAATGCCTTTTGGAAGTCTAAATACACTACGTCCACTGGTTCCCCTTTATCCACCCTATATGTTACTTCCTCAAAGAACTCCAGCAAATTTGTCAAACATGACTTCCCCTTCATAAAACCATGCTGACTTTGTCCTATTAAATTATGATTATCCAAATGTCCTGTTACTGTCTCCTTAATAATGGACTCCAAAATTTTACCTACCACAGATGTTAGGCTAACCGGTCTATAGTTTCCAGCCTTCTGTCTACTGCCCTTTTTAAATAAGGGTGTTACATTAGCAGTTTTCTAGTCTGCCGGGACCTTTGCCGAGTCCAGGGAGTTTTGGAAAATTATTACCAATGCATCCACAATCCCTACCGCCACTTCCCTCAAGACCCGAGGATGTAAGCCATCCGGTCCAGGTGATTTATCCGCCTTGAGTCCCATTATTTTACCGAGTACCACTTCCTTAGTGATTTTGATCGTGTTTAACTCCTCCCCCCCTTTAGCCCCCTGTTTGTCCAGTGTTGGGATATTCTTAGTGTCCTCTACTGTAAAGACTGATACAAAATATTCATTCAGTGTTTTTGCCATCTCCATATTTCCCACCATTAATTTCCCGGTCTCATCCTCTAAGGGACCAACATTTACTTTAGCCACCCTTTTTCTTTTTATATAACTATAAAAACTCTTACTATCTGTTTTTATATTTTTTGCTAATTTACTTTCATAATCTATCTTCCCTTTCTTAATTAATCTTTTTGTTATTTTTTGCTGTCTTTTAAAGTTTTCCCAATCCTCTATCCTCCCACTAGATTTGGCTACCTTATATGCCCTTGTTTTTAGTCGAATACTATCCTTAATTTCTTTACTTAGCCACGGATGGCTGTCTTTTCTTTTACACCCTTTTCTTCTCAGTGGAATATATATTTTTTGGAAGTTGTAAAATAACTCCTTAAATGTACACCACTGATCATGTATCGTCTTACCCTTTAATCTATTTTCCCAATCCACTCTACTCAATTCCGCTCTCATACCTTCATAGTCTCCTTTATTCAAGCTTAGCATGCTTGTTTGAGATCCAACCTTCTCACCCTCTAATTGAATATGGAATTCAACCATGTTATGGTCACTCATTCCAAGGGGATCCTTTACTAGGACATTTTTAATTAATCCTGTCTCGTTACACAGGACCAGATCTAAGGTTGCTTGCCCCCTGGTCGGTTCAGTTACATACTACTCAAGAAACCCATCCCTAATACACTCAATGAACTCATCCTCAAGGCAGCCCTGCCCAATTTGATTTGTCCAATTAATATGATAGTTAAAATCCCCCATAATTATAGATGTTCCCTTATTACAAGCCTCAACTATTTCCTGATTGATACTCCATCCAACAGAGTTGCAACTGTTCGGAGGCCTATAGACTACGCCCACTAGTGGTTTTTTCCCCTTATTATTCCTTATCTCCACCCAAACTGTTTCATTATCCTGATCTTTTGACCCAATATCATTTCTCTGTATTACAGTGATTCCTTCCTTTATTAACATAGCCACCCCACCTCCCCTTCCTTCCTGCCTGTCCTTCCTGATCGTTAAATAACCTGGTATGTTTAATTCCCAGGCATTGTCACCCTGCAGCCATGTTTCTGTAATGGCCACAAGATCATACCTATATGTAGTTATTTGTGCCATTAACTCGTCTATTTTGTTACGAATGCTACGTGCATTCAGATAGAGAACTTTCAAATATGTTTTGTGACACTTAGTTCCTGCTTTTGCCCTTTTTATTACTTTACCTTTTACTCCATACCTTCTGCCCCTTCCTGACATGCTCTGGTTTTTAATTTCCCCACCGCTACCTAAGTCTATGACCTTCTCTGTTGTCATTTTTATTATTTGCTCTCTTGGAACCTCCCCCCCAGTAGTTAGTTTAAAGCCCTCTCTACAGCCCTAGTTATATGATCCGCCAGAACTCTAGCCCCAGCACTGGCCAAGTGAAGCCCGTCCCAACGGAACAGCTCCCTCCTGCCCCAGTACTGGTGCCAGTGTCCCAGGAAGCAAAACCCATTTCTCCCACACCAGTCTTTGAGTCACGCATTTAACTCTCTAATTTTATTTGTCCTAGCCAAATTCGCTCGTGGCTCAGGTAATAATCCAGAGATTATTACCCTTGAGGTTCTGTCTTTTAATTTGACCCCTAGCTGCTCATACTCCTTTAACAGAACCGGCTTCCTAGTCCTATCTATGTCGTTTGTAACAACATGGACCACGACAACTGGATCCACCCCCTCCCACTGCAAGTTTCTTTCCAGCCCAGAGGAGATGTCCTTAACCCTGGCACCGGGTAGGCAACACAGCCTACGGGACTCTCGCTCTCGGCTGCAGAGATCTCTATCTATCCCCCTAATAATACTATCCCCTACCACTACAACATTTCTATTTACTCCCCCCTCTTGAATGGCCCCCCGTTCCACGGTGCTGTGACCAGGTTGCTCATCCTCCCTGCAGTCCCTGCTCCTGTCCCCACAGGGAGTAAGAACCTCGAACCTGTTGGACAAGGGCAAGGGCTGCGGCTCCTCCAACACTACCTCCTGGATCCCCGTACCTGCCTCACTCGTAGTCACACCGTCCTGTCCCTGACCATGGGCTACATCTGAATTAATTAATTTCATAGGTGTGACCATCTCCATTTTGTTTGATAATGCTCCTGTGAAGCACCTTGGGACATTTTACTACATTAAAGGTGCTTGATGTTGTTGTTAGTGGTTCATATCTGGTCTCATCTTACCAAGTGCCTGCATGAAGGCATGAATATGTGGTTCAGATCACAAGGAGGTAGTATTGTTACACCCTGGTTTACGCTATAGCGCAACTGGATAAACGTCAGTGTGAGTCAACTCTTATAAAAGTAAGACTCTCAAGCCTAGAAATCCATTTGCCAACAGAAACGGGCACAGAGATCGTGATGCACTAGCAACCCGTGCCCATTCAGTGGACTGCAGGAAGCATGCAAACTTTGTGCTGCCTGCTCATTTGCATGATTGTGGCATTCAGCACAGCACTGAACGTGCTGGTGAGTGGCTGAATGCTCAGCAGGGAGCACAAATTCATATGAGGCTAGCACCAATTAAAGCTAGCCTGCACTACTTAAAGGCAGTCTGCACCTTTTAAAGAGGAGGTGCATTTTGCCTGCAGCAATTCAAGTGGCTGAGGAAGACAGTGCAAAAAAAAATCAATTAATGATGGCACAACAGAGGAGAGAGCATGCACCAAGGTTCTCCAATGCAGCATTGACGGTCTTGGTGCAGGAGGTCAAATGATAATCAGGGAAAAAGTTAATTAAGGAAAGCCAGCATGGACTTGTTAAAGGCAAATCATGTTTAACTAACTTGATCAAGTTTTTTGCTGAGGTAACAGAGAGGGTTGATGAGGGCAATGCGGTTGAAGTGGTGTACATGGACTTCCAAAAGGCATTTGATAAAGTGCCACATAATAGGCTAGCCAGCAAAGTTGAAGCCCATGGAATAAAAGGGACAGTGGCAGCATGAATATGAAATTGGCTAAGTGACAGGAAACAGAGAGAAGTGGTGAATGGTTGCTTTATGGACTGGAGGAAGGTACACAGTGGTGTTCCCCAGGGGTCGGTACTAGGACCACTGCTTTTCTTGATATATATTAATGACTTGGACGTGGGTGTACAGGGCACAATTTCAAAATTTGTAGATGACACAAAACTTGGAAGTATGGTGAACTGTGAGGAGGATAGTGATAGATTTCAAGAAGACATAGACAGGCTAGTGAAATGGGCGGACACATGGCAGATGAAATTTAAGGCAGAAAAGTGCAAAGTGATACATTTTGGTAGGAAGAATGAGGAGAGGCAATATAAACTAAAGGGTACAATTCTAAAGGGGGTGCATGAACAGAGAGACCTGGGGGTATATGTGCGCAAATTATTGAAGGCGGCAGGGCAGGTTGAGAAAGCAGTTAAAAAAGCATACGGGATACTGGGCTTCATAAATAGAGGCATAGAGTACAAAAACAAGGAAGTTATGATGAACCTTTATAAAACACAGGTTTGGCCTCAACTGGAATAATGGCCCAGAAATTCAGCTCTCCACAGGTGAGTACGCATGGGGTACTCACCCATAGGCCGAATGGAAGTGCGGGTTTCCTGCATGCACTGCGCATGCGCGAGAAACCGGCACTTCCGATCCTCTGAACGAAGGGGTTCAGAGGTCGAACGCGCGCGCAGGGGAGGCTGCGCGTGCGCTTTGAACTTAGTTTTTTTTTGTAGGTTTTCACGCGAGGTTAAGCCTGCAGGATTTACACATTTAAAAAGCAGGCATAAGGCCTGCTTTTTACAAGGTAAGTGGTCAATTAATTAAAATTAAAACATTTTTTCCACAGGTTTATTATTTTTAAATACTTTAAAGCAAGGTAAGTTTATTTTTAGCCCCGTTTTTATAAAATTATTTTTTTCAAAAATTTAAATTATTGTTTAAAATAGTTATTTAATTTGTAGTTTATTGAAAAAGTGCGATTTAAAAAAAAAATTATTTGAACGTTTAATGCTATTTTGAGGCCCGTAGTACTCATAAGTTTAGACAGGTCTTCCTGTCAATCTTATGAATGGGCTTTTCTCTCCACCGATTGGCTGCCCATGGCTCACGTGATCCCAGGGGACGCATCGCACTAACTACGCCCCTGGGACACGCAAGCACAGCGCGCCGGCAGCTGGGCTAGGCCCCAAAACGGAATTCCACGGGGCCCTACAGCTCAACTGCCGGCGCGCAAGGTAAGTGCAGGTCGGGGGCTTGCACCCGCGGGAAGCCCCCGACCTGAATTTCTGTGCCATTGTGTCCAATTCTGGGCACCGCACTTTAGGAAGGATGTGAAGGCTTTAGAGAGTATGCAGAAAAGATTTACGAGAATGATTCCAGGGATGAGGGACTTCAGTTATGTGGATAGACTAGAGAAGCCAGAGTTGTTCTCCTTAGAGCAGAGAAGGTTGAGAGGAGATTTGATCGAGGCATTCAAAATCATGAGGGGTCTAGACAGAGTAGATAGAGCGAAACTGTTCCCATTGGCGGAAGGGTCGAGAACCAGAGGACACAGATTTAAGGTGATTGGTTGAAGAACCAAAGGTGACATGAAGGAAAACTTTTTTACAGTGAGTGGTTAGGATCTGGAATGCACTGCCTGAAAGGGTGGTGGAGGCAGATTCAATCGTGGCTTTCAAAAGAGAATTGGATAAGTACCTGAAGGAAAAAAATTTGCAGGGTGTGGGAGTGGGACTAGCTGAAGTGCTCTTGCAGAGAACCGGCACAGGCTCGACAGGCCGGATGGCCTCCTTCTGTGCTGTAAGCATTCTATGATTCTAATAGGAGTAGAGAGGTCCTCTTTTCACAGGGGCCAGGAGGTCCTCCAGGAAATAAATCAAACTGCAGTGGAAACAGAAGCCACTGTGGTGAATGACAGCTGTGTAGCCACGAGGACCTGGATGCAGTGCAGGAAGAAGTTTAATGACCTCACCCGAGTGGTCAAGGTCAGTGAATTCCTCTTCAAATGCCATATCCCACCATCTGCACCACTAGCCTCACACACTGCTCAATGCACCGCACCCCCATCGCTCATCTATGAACAATCTCTACCAAACACGTCTCATACCTCACATTCATAGCTTTACCTCACCCGCACACACTTACCACTGCTGCAAGCCTCACACCTACATCTCAGAGCTTGCACACACTGTCAGCTATTCAACCATGACAGGCACATCACCCAAACACATTGCACCACACTCAGTGACACACTTCCTTTTCTCTTGCAGGAAAAGGTGTCACATAACCGGCGCCAGCAGAACCTAACCAGTGGGGGACAGGCTCGCCTGCATCACCTCACTCCCTTGGAGGGGATAGTGCTGGCCATTCTTGAGAGGGGCATGGCTGAGCCTGTGGCCAGCTGCAGGGCTGAAAGAGTACAAAATGTTGGTATCCTCATACGTTATCCTCCTTCTCACATCCCACTTCCCCCTCATCCCACAATCTCTCCTTATTTATAATCTGCAGCTGGTGTAAGCATGCATCTCTTGATTTCCCCGCCCCCCCGCTCCCTTCACCACAACCCTATCTGTAAGGGGTGGTGTGTGTGGTCAGCTTCACCTCTGACTCCCTGAGCAGTTCGAATCGCTCCCACTCCCTTGGTTCCAGACTTTGGACTTATTTGGGGGTTGTAATGAAATTGCAACAGACACCAAAAGAATTGAGATTTTTATTTTGAGACAGGAAAATATACAATACAATAAATCTTATACTCTAAAAGGGGGAACACTTCGGAATATGCGAGGGAGAATTACAATAGTCAAAAATACCTGGCAAATGGAATTTAACCCTGAAAAGTGTGAGGTGATGCATTTTGGACGGACTAACAAGGCAAGGGAATACACAATGGCCCAGTAATTCGGGTCCGGGGCTTGCCGCGCGTGCAAGCCCCGTATATGCACTTACCCGACGCGCTGACATTTCACCTCCAGGGACGCCTGCAATTCGAGTTTGAAAAAGAAGAATCCCGGGCAGCGTCTGACGTCACGCCGCCCAGGAGTGCAGCCAGCGCGAAGCCTGGAGCGCGCTGTGCAAGTGAGACACGCCCCTTGAGGTCTCAGTTTAATAGGACACGCCCCCAATGTTTCTCACAAGCTGCTAAGCATTTTTACATGCAAAGCAGCATTTTAAATAGGTTTTTGGTATTTTTATGAAGCTTTTGGTAACTTTTATAAACTTTTAAAAACGTTTACATTATTTTGAAGAATCTGAAGTAGTTTTAAACAGATTTAAAGCAATTTAAAGACTTTTAAAAGCCCTAAAATAATTTTTTAAATTCCATTTACTTATTTACCAATGTCGTCGTCATACGTGTCTTCACACTGTTCCCTTTGGCGAACTGTATGAAGTGGTGGAAGGATTTATGGCCGTGATTAACACTCATTCTGTGACCGTAACCATCTTTGAACCAGCCATGAGGGGGGTTAGTCCTATGGCGGGAGGGTTTTACGGGCTCCCACAAGCTATACAAGGAGGGGGGCCACCCACACCCACGGACGCAAATATCCCACTGGATGTCAACCCAGAATTTAGAGCCGGAGCTCCGACTCCACTTGCCGGGACTGTCTGGAGCGGGGTTCGAAACTCTACCCTGTTTGGCCCAGCGGCGGGGATCCTACCACTACACCAAAGGCCCAATCCGATTAGCAACGTGAAATGGCTGGAATGAGCACAATTCACGGCATTAAAAGAACTCACAATTGAACTGATGATGACCTCAGCAATCTCCTCAACGAGGTGGAGGCGCAGCGCCTGCTCATCATTGGTAATGAGAAGTCAAAGGCGCCGCAAAAAGGACAGATGATAGCTTGGTCTTTCAAGTGGCAGCATAGGGCTCCAGTCACGGGGGAGGGAAAAGGCGCAGGAAACGTATGGGTGTCACCTTTTGCGCGGAGTGGGCCTTTTGCGTAGCGGTAAGCATCCCCGCCGCTGGGCCAGAAGGAGTAGGGTTTCGAACCCCGCTCCAGACAGTCCCGGCAAGTGGAGTCGGAGCTCCAACTATAAATTATGGGTGGACATCCAGCGGGATACTTGCGTCCGCGGGTGTGGGTGGCCCCCCCCCTCAGATGGGTTGTGGGAGCCCGTAAAACCATCACGCCATAGGACTAACCACCCTAATGGCTGGTATGAAGATGGTTATGGTCACGGAAGGAGTGTTAACGTGGCCAGAAATCCTTCCACCACTTCATACAGTTCCCGAAAGGGAACAGTGTGAGGATACGTACGACGATGACCTGTTGCGCAATGCACCTCCTTGGACCCTCAGTCGCAGATGCGAGGGGGCAAATCGTGCAATTGTTAAATTTTTCATTTTATTGACATGTAAAATGTTGGCCCAGTAATTCCCTTCCAAACGCGCGAGTACGGTCGGGGTACTTACGCGTCTGTCCGGAGGAAATGCCGGTTTTCAGCATGCACAGCGCATGCGGGGAAAACCGGCATTTCCTGTCCTCTGAACGAAGGGGTTCAGAGGCAGAACGCGTGCGACTGTACAGGCAGCGCGTGCGCAGTAAAATTCGCCGCTTTCATTCATGCTTTCAGTGAGATCAAGTCCTTACAACTTACACATGAAAAAAGCATGAGTACAGTTGCTCCAGAGGCTGCGGTTGTTTGGGAAAGGGATGAAAGTTATTTTAAGAAATGCTGAGGTAAGTTTTAAAGTTTATTTTTGTTTTTTAAAACGGGTTTTCAGTACTGTAGGTAGAAGGATCAATTGTGGCTATGTGAATTGAATTTGCTGTGTTTATTAAATGTGAAAATGACTCCAACATTTTTAAGAAAGAAACTTTTCATCAGTAATATATTCTTTTAAGTAATTATGTATGTATGTCTGTATATATTCCTTTGCGTGTATGTATATATTCCTTTACTTATGTGTATGAATGTATGTATTTAATTATGACTTTCAGAGAAAGTAACTTATTGGAAAATCATAATTGAAAACATACATTCATACACATAAGTAAAGGAATATAAAACATACATACATATACGTAAAGGAATATATGCGGACATACATACATAATTACTTATTACTGATGAAAAGTTTCTTTCTTAAAAGTGTTGGAAATGTTACATTACTCATTTTAGAACACTCATTCTCACATTCAATTCACACAGCCACAATTGCTCCTTCTACCTACCGTACTGAAAACCCGTTTAAAAAAAAAAATTTAAACTTTAAAACTAACCTCAGCATTTCTTAAATTAACCTTCCTCACTTTCCCAAACAAAAATATTGCCTTTCAAAAGCTCCACGATAAAATATATCTTCCTCCGCAGCCTTGAAACAACTTTACACATGCTTTTTTCAAGTGTAACTTTTAAGGACTTACCCTCACTGAATCGATGAATGAAATCGACGAAGTTCACTGTGCACGCGCTGCCTGTGCAGTCGCACGCGCTGTGCCTCTGAACCCCTTCGTTCAGAGGACCGGAAATGCCGGCGTTCTCCGCATGCACGGTGTTTCCTGAACGCCGGCATTTCATCCGGCCAGATGCGTGAGTACCCAGACCGTACTCACGCATTTGGACCCGAATTACTGGGCCAATGAATGGTGTAAGAGCCATGAAAGTTTAAGAAAATACTTTAAAATATTGGTTAAATAGCATAATACAGTTAATTTACCTGACTGACTTATTGTATTAAGAAACCCCCTATTTTCTTGCTCCAGTAGTATAGTCCGAGATACCCCCTTCATTCTTGCCACAATGGTACAGTCCTTAAGATCGTCACATAGCCAGCAGCCATTTTACAGTTTAAACTCCACGTGGCTGAAGGAGGCAGAAGTTGTGAGGGCTGGAGCAATACAGTTTTTGACCGTGTTCGTTTATACGTGTTTGCTTTGTAATTCTGTTCGTAAAGTGTTATAGTAAACAGTTTAAAAGACAAAGCTACATTTGGGAACGTTTTATTTCGACACGCGTCTACTCGTTGTTAAAAGCCCCACAGCTCAGTGGCTGCCTGTTTGGAAACTAAGAAGCGCCACTACATTAGTCAAAAACTAGCTCCCTAAGAAGGAAAGGACGGAATTGTCGGCGAACGTATACATGAATGGTCACGGAGCCAGACGACAATATAAGAAAGCGAAGGTACAGTGACTGTTACTTGCTTTGTTCATTCTATTGAGAAGCTAAATAAGAGCTGCGGGTAAAATGGCCGAGGCCTTACGGAGCCAGGAGCTTCCCCCAGCCAGAAGGATTGCTGGCCAAAAGAGGGAAATAAAGCTCACCCCAAAGGCAATGGAAGAGAAGTTACATAGAAGCATAGGTGCAAGGAAGGCTAAATTAGCTCAGATAACTGGAAAAATGAAGATAATTGATTGTCTCATGGAAGATAATGCTAATATTAAGAAAGCTGAAGACATAATGCATTACGATCTCTCCAAGCTGCATGAAGAATTTAATGTACTCAATGAAGATGTATTAGCACTTTTGTCTGAAGAAGAGGGAAAAGCCGATCAGCACAACTGGTTTGATCTTAAATCATCCAGCATTAAGGACTATGTCAAGGCCACAGAACAGTGGATGTTAAGGATTCGTCAAGATGCTGATACAGCAGAGAAAGATAAAGTTGACGATGAAGTCAGACCAGATGATAGCATTTCAGAGACTTCAGCCAGACTGAGCAAAAATCGAAAAGAAGGTAGCTCTGTTTCTGGACGCAGGTCAGTCGCTTCTACCACATGCTCGTCGCGACGCATGAGAGAGGAGGTTGAACGGGCGGCGTTGATGGCGTGCGCAGCATCTTTAGCGGAGAAGCAAGCTCTTGAATGGGAAGAGGCCCAACTGCAGGCCCAAGAGGCCCAACTGCAGGCCCAACAGGCCCAACAGGCCCAAGTGCAGGCAAAGAAAGAACAGCTGGAGATAAAAACAGCTATTGCGGTCTCAGATGCCAGGTTGAGTATGTATGAAGATTACGAAGGCTCACGGGACGGCGTGAGCGAATACTGCCAGTCAATGTTGTCACATAGAGTTGGATCCAGGGCACCTTCAAGAGTTACAAGAGAGTCCGAAGGCCATCTCCTGGCATTACAGCGTGGAAGAGTGGCCTCTCCACTAACAGGAGCACGTGATGCTACCCCAGACGTCAGACGGTCTAGACTAGACCCTGCTGATGACCACCAGAGGCCTGAAGACACAGGGAGAAGCCTATACCGAGTGATGCAACGTCAGAACGAAATTACAGAGATGCTTGTAAAACAACAGAATCTGTTTCGACTCCCTCAAAGAGACATACCAGTGTTGCAAGGCGACCCACTCAAGTATAAGCCCTTCATCAGATCCTTCGAACAAGCCATTGACTCCAAAACAGAGAGCAGCAGTGATAAGTTGTACTACCTGGGACAGTACACCAGTGGTAAACCACAAGACCTGGTCAGAAGCTGTGAACACATGAGACCGGACCGGGGATACATAGAAGCCAGGAAGTTGCTGCAGGAGCACTATGGTAATGAGCTGAAGATAGCCACTGCATATATTGAAAAGGCTACCAAGTGGCCACAGATCAGATCGGAGGACGGAGAGGCATTGAACACATATGTTCTTTTCCTCATAGGATGTCGCAACACCATGGAGGATGTTGAATTCATGGAAGAGATGGACAACCCTACGACTATGCGAATCATCATCTCTAAGCTTCCTTACAGGATGAGAGAACAATGGAGAAGAACAGCCTTTGAGATAATGGAGAGACGGAAAAGTAGAGCCAGGTTTGCAGACTTAGTGAATTTCATAGACAAACAGGCTAAAATTGCTAGGGACCCATTGTTTGGAAACATCCAGGATGTCAGCCCGACTACTGATGGAAGAGTGAAAGCCAAGCCTGTTGAATCAAAGACTCTCAGGAAAGGTGGTTCCAGGGGAAGCAGCTTTGCAACTATCGTCACTTAGGCTGGGGAAGAAAGGTCTCAGAACTCATCTCCCAAAAAGAGCAGCACAGTGACGCCTGCTAATGCCTTTCAGAAGCCATGTTTATTCTGCCAGAAGGATCATACATTGGATTTCTGCAGTGACATCAAAGCACAGCCACATAAGGACAGAATCGAATTCCTGAAGTACAATGGCCTATGTTTTGGATGTCTCTCTCAGGGGCACCTGAGTAGAAACTGTAAGCAAAGAACGACATGCAGAGAGTGCACTCGGAAACATCCCAATCTGCTGCATATCCATAAAGAAGAACAATTCTCTAAGAAGAGTGAAGAAAACAATACCGACGAGAAGGTTGTTTCAAGTGCTCTGGTGTCGCTAGAACCAGAGACTTGTGGACTCACTGGGGCCGGTGACAGTGATTGTATTCTTGCCATCGTACCAGTAAAGATCAAGTCTAAGAGGAGTGAGAAGTTCGTGGCGACTTACGCCTTCATGGATCCAGGTAGTTCAGCAACGTTCTGCACAGAATCACTCATGCGACAGCTGAACGTTAGAGGCAGAAGAACAGAAATCCTATTACGCACCATGGGTCATGAGAAGTCAATGCAAAGTTATATCCTGTCGGACCTAGAAGTGTGTGGACTTGAAGAGAAGGACTTCATAGACCTGCCTAATGTTTTCACACAGAGGGAGATTCCTGTTAGAATAGGGAACTTAGCCCTGCAGAAGGATGTGGATAGATGGCCTTACCTAGAAAAGGTGCGTCTCCCATACATTGAAGCAGAAATTGGCCTATTAATTGGAACCAATGCCTACAAAACTATGGAGCCATGGCAGGTGATAAACAGCAAGGATGACGGACCCTACGCCATCAGGACAGCCCTTGGATGGGTAGTCAATGGACCGTTAAGGAGAGATGATGGCAACAAGTCGAACAAGGAGGAACGACAAAATGTCACAGTTAATCGCATCTCGATCGCAAGCATTGAAGAGCTGTTGATACAGCAGTTCAACGCAGACTTTTCAGAATGCAGCTGCGAGGAAAAGACAGAGATGTCACAAGAAGACCATCAGTTCATGGATTTGATGACAAGGTCTACACAGTTCATCGATGGCCACTATCACATTGGTTTGCCACTGAGAAGACAGACCGCGAAGATGCCGAACAATCGCTGCATAGCAGAGCAACGCGCCATCAGTCTAAAGAGAAAGCTGAACAAGAACCCCAACTTTCACGAAGACTACAAAGGCTTCATGAGAAACATCATAGCGAAAGGCTATGCTGTAAAAGTGCCTGAGGAACAGTTGAACAGAGACGATGGAAGGGTCTGGTACATTCCTCATCACGGTGTGTATCACCCAAAGAAGAAAAAGATCCGTGTAGTGTTTGACTGCGCCGCCTCATTCAGAGGAACTTCACTGAACGACCAGCTGCTTCAAGGTCCTGATCTTACTAATACCCTCATTGGCGTCTTGACTAGGTTTAGACAGGAGCTCGTTGCCATGATGGCAGACATAGAATCAATGTTCTACCAAGTCAGAATCCCTGATGAAGATGCTGATCTCCTGCGTTTCCTTTGGTGGCCAGATGGCGACGTTAGTCAAGCGATGGTGGAATGTAGAATGGCTGTACACTTGTTCGGAGCCACATCATCTCCCAGCTGTGCAAGCTACGCTCTCAGAAAAACTGCAGAAGATGGCAAAGGCAAAGCACCATCAGAGGCTGTGGAGACAATCTTCAGAAACTTTTATGTCGATGACTGTCTGAAGTCCGTGTCAACAGAAGACGATGCCATCGCACTGTCAAGAGACCTTAGAACTCTGTGTTCGAATGGAGGATTCCATCTGACTAAGTGGATAAGCAACAGCAGAGCAGTTCTAGCGTCTATCCCAGAAAAGGAAAGAGCCACTGAAGTCAAAGATCTGGACCTGAGCCACGATGTCCTTCCTATCGAGAGAGCTCTTGGTGTACAATGGTGCATTGAGTCAGACACGTTCAACTTCAGAATAATGGTGAACGAAAGACCATCCACAAGACGAGGGATTCTCTCCATGGTCAGTTCCATCTACGACCCTCTTGGATTCCTGGCACCACTCATTCTGCCGGTGAAGCTGATGCTACGAGAGCTGTGTAGAGACAAGAGAGGATGGGATGAAGATATCCCAGAAGGTCAAGCTCAGAGATGGCTCAGATGGTTGACAGATTTGCAACAACTTTCTAGCTTCAACGTCAGTAGATGCATCAAGCCTGTGAGTTTTGGAGTTACAAAGACGGCTCAACTACATCATTTCTCGGACGCCAGTGAGGATGGCTATGGCACGGCTACTTACCTCTTGCTGACAAATCAACAGGGCCAGAAACATTGTGCCTTCCTCATGGGGAAATCCAGGGTGGCTCCGCTGAAGCAGGTCACCATTCCGAGACTGGAGTTGACGGCAGCGGTTGTTGCAGTTAAAGTTGACCAGGTGATGCGGAAAGAGTTACAGCTCCCACTAGAAGAATCTGTCTTCTGGACGGATAGCACGATGGTGCTGAAGTATATAGAGAATGAGAAGATACGTTTCAAGACCTTCGTAGCAAACAGAATCTCATCCATTAGAGAAGCTACACAACCATCTCAATGGAGGTATGTAAACACCTCATTAAACCCAGCAGATCAAGCCTCACGGGGATTGAAGGCTGAAAACTTCATGATGAGTGAAACTTGGATACAAGGCCCAAGTTATCTGCTGGAAACAGAGAGATCATGGCCAGAAAGACCAGATATGCCAAGTCAGATTGCTGAAGACGACGTCGAAGTCAAGAGATCAGTCACAGTAAATCTCATAACTACGAAAGAGAACTTTGACACAGCGAACAAGCTTGTTAACCATTTCTCAGGATGGCACCAGTTGAGGAAAGCAGTTGCATGGTTTCTAAGGTTGAAAGAGTTGCTGCTACACCTGAGCGGTAAGAGAAAAGAGTACCGAGCCACTATCAGTCAGTCTGAAAGTAACCCTGATAAGCAGAGAATGCTTCTACAGCAGTATATGCATCAGCACGAGACCACATTGGGTAAGAATTCATTGACCGTGGAGGATTTGGCCAAGGCTGAGAGGGAGATAGTTTGCTTCAGTCAAAGACAAAGATACCCAGAAGAAATCGAAGCTTTACAGCGAAATACTCCAATCAAGAAAGGTAGTCATATCTACAAGCTGGACCCTACACTGCAAGATGGAGTGCTGAGGGTGGGAGGGAGACTAAACAAATCTGCTATGCCAGAGGAGGCCAAGCATCCTGCTATCCTTTCTAAGGACCTCCGGGTTGCCACTCTCATTCTTCAGCATATACACCAGAGTATTGGACACAGTGGGAGGAATCACGTGCTTGCGAAGCTAAGACAAAGATACTGGATTCCAGGAGCTAATTCTGTAATAAGAAAAATACCCTCTGAATGCATTGTTTGCAGACGGTTACACGCTAGAGCTGGGGAGCAGAAAATGGCAGACCTGCCTGAAGACCGTTTGTTACCAGACAAGCCCCCATTTACAAACGTAGGGGTGGACTATTTCGGGCCTTTCGAGGTAAAGCGAGGACGGAGCCTTGTCAAGAGATATGGGCCTAGAAATTGGGTTTTGGCTTAGCCAGGGCTTTAGCGCCGGAAGTTAGTGCCGGCGCTAAGTCCCCCTGCGCGCGGCAAAAATTCAGTAGCGCCGCGCCCAAACGGCTGCCGGCGCTACTGAAGGGTCTTAGCGCCTGGAAAAGGGCGCTAACTGCCGTTTAGCACCGCAATTCCGGCGCTGCGGCACCCGATGCGGTGCGGCAGGCTGGGGAAGTGCAGGCCTCCTCCTTCCGTTAAGGAGGAGCTGCCTGCACCTGGCCGCGGCCCGCGCAAATCTGTTTAAAAATGAGCCCGGCACCTCGGACAAGTGCCGGGCTTGCATCTGTTCCGGGGGGGGGGGGGGGGTAGAAGTCCGGGGCGGGAGCTGCGGGCAGGCGGCCGGCGGGAAAGCGGCCGGCCGCCGCGGGGCCTTTAATGCGCCGGCGCAAACACATGTTGGACTCTGTTGCCAGAGTCTTAGTTGCGGCTGCCACGGGCGAGGTGGCCGCAACTGAATTTCGGCGCTGGGGCCCGTCGGCATGGCAACCGGGACGCTGCGCACACCGATGACGTCATCGGTGCCGGCGCAGCGCTACCGGTGCAACGCCGCTTTAGGGCCCCAGGGAATTTTTCAACTGGCCATAACTCTGGCGCTAGTCCCTCTAGCGCCTCAAAAGCGGCGCTAAGGCTAGTGAATTTCTAGGCCATGGTGTGCTTTTCACTTGTTTGACCATCAGAGCAGTTCATATTGAGGTGGCACACACGCTTAACACTGATTCCTGTATTAACGCCTTGCGGCGCTTTGTCTGTAGAAGAGGACAGGTGTCCATTTTGCGTTCTGATAATGGCACTAATTTCGTCGGAGCGGAGAGAGAACTACGGGAAGCTATTGAAGGTTGGAATCAGCTTAAAATACAGGAAGCCATGACGCAAACAGGAATTAAGTGGATCTTCAATCCTCCGGCTGCATCCCACCATGGAGGTGTCTGGGAAAGACAGATACGCACCGTAAGAAAACTACTCAGTTCTGTACTGAAGCAGCAAGCGCTTGACGACGAGGGACTCCAAACCGTTCTGTGTGAGGTCGAAGCCATCATTAATGACCGACCGATAACTAAGACATCAGATGATCCCAATGACCTCGAAGCCCTGACTCCGAACCACCTGTTGTTGTTGAAAACACAGCCAGCCATGCCCCCGGGAGTCTTCAAAAAGGAAAATCTGTATGCCCGTCGGAAGTGGAGGCAAGTTCAGTATATGTCGGACCTTTTCTGGACCAGATGGACAAGAGAATACTTACCTCTGCTACAGGAGCGTCAAAAATGGTCCAAAATAAACAGGAACTTCATTGTCGGAGACATTGTCTTAATCGTGGATGATTCAGCCCCTAGAAAGTCTTGGTTGATGGGAAAAATAATTAAGACCATGCCAGACTCCAGAGGCGTCGTTCGTCGCGTTTGTTTGCAAACCAAGACCAGTACCCTGGAAAGACCGATCACAAAGCTCTGCCTGCTACAAGAAGCAGCGTGAAAAGTTCCTGAACGAAAAAGTGGACACTTATATTGTAAATATGTTGAACTCATTAGTTTATGACTCTTAATGTTTGAGTAATTGATATGCTTCATGTGCCTAGTCAATTAGGGGCCGGAATGTAAGAGCCATGAAAGTTTAAGAAAATACTTTAAAATATTGGTTAAATAGCATAATACAGTTAATTTACCTGACTGACTTATTGTATTAAGAAACCCCCTATTTTCTTGCTCCAGTAGTATAGTCCGAGATACCCCCTTCATTCTTGCCACAATGGTACAGTCCTTAAGATCGTCACATAGCCAGCAGCCATTTTACAGTTTAAACTCCACGTGGCTGAAGGAGGCAGAAGTTGTGAGGGCTGGAGCAATACAGTTTTTGACCGTGTTCGTTTATACGTGTTTGCTTTGTAATTCTGTTCGTAAAGTGTTATAGTAAACAGTTTAAAAGACAAAGCTACGTTTGGGAACGTTTTATTTCGACACGCGTCTACTTGTTGTTAAAAGCCCCACAGCTCAGTGGCTGCCTGTTTGGAAACTAAGAAGCGCCACTACAAATGGTAAGACCCTAGGAAAGACAGAGGATCAGAGGGACCTTGGTGTGCATGTACATAGGTCCCTGAAGGCAGCAGAACAGGTGGATAAGGTGGTTAAAA
Organism: Somniosus microcephalus; assembly: GCF_052327205.1. Lineage (NCBI taxonomy): Eukaryota > Metazoa > Chordata > Chondrichthyes > Squaliformes > Somniosidae > Somniosus > Somniosus microcephalus. The sequence continues at coordinate 54,033 of NW_028226063.1, read as the reverse complement.
AGGCATATGGGATACTTGCCTTCATTAGCCGAGGCATAGAATATAAGAGCAGGGAGGTTATGATGGAGCTGTACAAAATGCTGGTAAGGCCACAGCTGGAGTACTGTGTGCAGTTCTGGTCGCCACACTATAGGAAGGATGTGATTGCTTTGGAGAAGGTGCAGAGGAGATTTACCAGGATGTTACCTGAGCTGGAGCGCTTCAGCTATGAAGAAAGACTGGACAGGCTGGGGTTGTTTTCCTTGGAGCAGAGAAGGCTGAGGGGGGACCTGATTGAGGTATACAAAATTATGAGGGGCATAGATAGGGTGGATAGAAAGGAACTTTTCCCCTTAGTAGAGGGGTCAATAACAAGGGGGCATAGATTCAAGGTAAGGGGCAGGAGGTTTAGAGGGGATTTGAGGAAAAACTTTTTCACCCAGAGGGTGGTTGGAATCTGGAACTCACTGCCTGAAAGGATGGTAGAGGCAGGAACCCTCACAACATTCAAGAAGCATTTGGATGAGCACTTGAAATGCCATAGCATACAAGGCTACGGACCAAATGCTGGAAAATGGGATTAGATTAGACAGGGCTTGATGGCCGGCGCGGACGCGATGGGCCGAAGGGCCTCTTTCTGTGCTGTATAACTCTATGACTCTATGACCTTACCCTCCCAATCCCACTATCCTAACTAGGCTGAATTCCAGAGGACCAGGAAATGCTCACCAAATGACTTTCTTGACAGATTGTAGAGGTTCACGATTTTGGGGTTCTCTTTAGTTGTGGCGGTTGGGGCCTGCCATACCCCGGACGTGGTGGAAGGCTGCACCTGCATTGGGTTTTCAGTCTTCGCCTGTCCGCTGATGCAGTTGGATGCGTAGTTGGATTTATCGGGTAAGTATCCAATTTTCTTTGGTTAGGTATAGTTTTTAGAGTCTTTTGTGTCAAATCTTACCCAGGGGTAAGTCAGACTAGCTTGTAGAGTGGAAACAAGTTTGTGAATTTTTGACTTCTTGTTGGTTGGTTTCTTGTTGGTCGCGGTGACCCAATATTACCTAGCTGGTGGTAATATTGTTAGTTGTTGGTTTCTTGGGGCCTTTGGTTGCCGCGATTTCCTTTTCCTTCCGTTTCGTTCTTCTTTCTTCAATTCTTCGATCCTTCGACTAAGTACAGCGATGATGATACCTTTTCTGAACCGTACTTTCTCTCTCCTGTACTGAACTTGAACCTTCTTGAGCTGTGTCCTCAACTGACTCTCTCAACTCGAACTGTCTTTAACGCAACGTGGTTCTCTGCACAAGCAGGCCTCAATTGTACTGTTTTGAGGCCTGGCTTATCTGACCACCAAATCTCCTCTGGTCCTTTGTTAATTTTGGTGGGCTCGTTAATTTTAATAGGCTTAAATTCTCATCGAGCTTTGGGGATGGTCCCATCTATTTTTAATTGGCCTTTAACTGGTTTCGAGATTGCTTCGAAATCAGTTTAAATGTGCAAAGTGTTTTGGAAATCTTTCTGAGTGGTTTTAAACTGTTGTTTGATTGTTTTCTCCTGCTGGGGCCAGGTTCTCTTTTGTTGGTTGTTGGCATGCATTGTATTATTCATGTTCTTGGTGGCCCTGTAAGTTTCAGCAGGAACAGTCTTTTCCGTGGGCTTATTGTCTTTTTGCAGAATGACTGGGATGGCCCAGAACATTCTCAGACAATCTGGCCCCTTTTCCAATACCCAAACTGTCTGTCCCAATGTCCAACCCACTCCTTTTGTTGCAGCATTTTTCCACAGGCCTGAACATGCCTTTTAAACTAGCCAAATCTTCCTGGGGTTTTGATTTTTAGGTCCCCTTTGGCCCAATATTATTTCAAACAGTCCAATATCTCTTCTTTCTTACTTTGGGGGAATCTGTATAATTTTGCGAGCCTTACATATCCTTGTGCCTTTCTCATTTCAGACACCCAAGAAATCCAGCCTATCCTTCCAGTGGGTCAACATGAAGAGGGAGAGGAGAGTGAAGAAAAAGAAGAAACACCATCACTCGATTTCACACTCCCAGCCACCAGCTCAGATACTGACAATCCGCGTACCTTAAAGGATAGGTTAGATGTGGGATCTGCACCTGCTGCAGTGGAGTCTGTTCACCAACAGGTCACAGATACAGTAATGTTGCACTCTTCACTTGCCTCCGAGGACTTCACAGGGGCCAGAAAGAAGGCTGACTCATAGCAGTGAAAGCCCCATAGCCTGAAGCATGCCCCTCAGGGGTCCACGCTGATAGAGATTGAAAGCATCTTGACCCAAGGTCCCTCTAGTGAAGACAGAGGTGTCAGTTACCAGCTACCACTCAGGCTCCTGGCAGTGAGCCTGCACAACAAAGAAGCAGCAGATTAGGAAGTCGATCACAGCATTCACCAACTGTTAGGAAGGGGAAGCAGATGGTAGCAGGCAGAAGGTATAGAGACATACTGAATATCTGCATTGATCATCCTACTTATGACAGTTGTACTGTAGCACTGCTATTTAATAGCTGTTTGATATCTGGGCTAGTTCCAATGGATTGGAGGAAGACTTATTTCCCCATATTAAAGAAGGGGAAGAATTGTAGGCCTGTTAATTTGATATTGTTGCAGGGAAGATGCTGGAAAGGATTACAAGGGATGTGATTTATAATCACCGAGAGAGTTCGGCAATTATTCAAGAATTCTAGCTCCCAGCATGGCTTTTTCAGGAAGTGACCTAATTAATGGATGATCGTATTCTATTAGATGCCTTGAATTCAAGAAAGCTTTCAATAAAGTGCCATCTCGAAAACTGTTGGAAAAGATTTCATCATTTGAGATTGGTGGTCAGATATTATGCTCGATAGGAAACTCAGGCTCATAGACAGATGTTCGTTATCAATAGGATCACATCTTTAAGAGGCCAGGTCATGAGTAGACTTCCATATAACTCTGTGCTGGGACTGACGTAATAAAACTCACTACGCACTTGGTTTGAGTATAAAGCAAGGCTTTAATCAACTTGTTTCAAAACATGGAGGTCTAGTTATCTTTCACTAGTTCCTGTTTACACAATGTCCTGGGCAAGCTAGGCCCACGCCCAAGTATTTATACTCCTTGGATGGCGCCACCAGCCTGCCATCCAGTGTTATTTAATGAGTCTTTCTTCATGGATCATAAGATTCATAACATTCTTCCTCCCTAAAGATTTGGAAGTCCGATGACTTCCTTTTAACGGATTAGCTGGACCACGAATAGCCGCAGACTTTTAGCTCTTTGCTTGTGGCTGGAAGGCACGTCTCCCCGGACTGTGTCTGGGTCCCTGGGTTGCTTGATCCGTACTGGTAGGTTGACAGGGCCCGTGTCGCCTTGATCGACCTGAGGGAGACTGGGGAGATCGTGACTCCGGGTGCGAGTCCCCACAGGCGCAGAGCTGGCTTTATTTTGTTTGATAGCTGGGGATTGACTGGCGCCCTGGCTTCGGGTGGCCATCCCATGGGGAGCGCTCAGCTCCCTGAGTTGATCCAGTGGAGTAGCCGACAGATCTCTTGATGTCCCAGGTAGGGTGTCATCTTCAAAGGTGCGCAGAGTGTCGGCATCCTTACTGTGGGACCCTCTATCACTTGGGTCCGTGGGGCCGGTTGGACAGGGAGCCAGATCTCTTAGTGAAACGGTGGACTCCCGGCTATCAGGGTACCGCACGTGCACGTAAGTGGGATTAACGTCCGTTAAGTCCACCTCGTCGACGAGGGGATTGTTTTTGGCAGATCGGACGAATCTTCGGAACAGCACGGGGCCGGGAGCTGCCAACCATGACGGTGGGGACGTCCCATGTGTGGAGCGATGCTGGAACCTGAAGAATCGCTCATGAGGCGTGATGTTGGTGGACGTGGAAAGAAGAGACCTGATGGAATGCAACGCATCAGGGAGCACAGTTTCCCACTGCTGGTCTGGTAGGTTGCGTGACCTCAGTGCAAGACGAACAGCGTTCCAAATGATAGCATTGTATCTCTCAACCTTTCTGTTACCGATGGGATGATACGGTGTCGTTTTACTTGTGGCGATTCCTCATTGGGAAAGATAACTTTTGAGTTCGCTTGACATGAAGGAGGGACCCCGATCAGAGTGGATGAAATTGGCCGTACCGCAAAGGGAAAAGATTTGATCGAGGCATTTGATCACTGTGGAAGTAAGCATATTGGGACAGGGGAAAGCAAAGGGAAAGCGTCAATATTCATCCACCATAGTAAGTAAGTAGGTGTTTCGCGTTGAGGAAAGCAATGGCCCTTTAATGTCAATGCTGAGTCGCGGCATAGGCTGCATAGCATGTATGAGCGAGCCATCCGATGGACGGAAGAATTGCGGTTTTAATTACGCACAAATTCTACAGGAGGAGCATGTTCTTTTCACATCTTCTGTAGAAAATGGGAGATTTTTAGATCGCACAAAGTGCAGCATATGGGTTACACCAGGATGGCATAAGTCAGTGTAAAGATCCGCAAGAGTCGAAGTTGACATAGAAGAGCAGAATGCTCACGTGAGGGTATCTGGGGCCACATTCTCTTTGCCGGGTCGATAATGTATGGTGTATCCAAAGGTGGTCAATTCCATCCTCCAGAGTTGTATTTTGTTATTCTTGATCTTAGTGCGTTTCCGGTTATCCAGCATAAAGGCCACAGAGCGCTGATCGGTTATAAGTGTGAAATGGTGACAAGTGAGAAAATGACTCCATTTACGTACCATTTCGATGATGGCCGTAGCCTCCTTCTCGACAGGAGGATAATGGAGCTCGCTACCCTGCAAAGTTCTGGACAGAAATGCAACGGGTCGACCACCTTGATTCAAGGTAACCGAGATCGCCACCTCCGATGCATCGCACTCGACCACGAAAGGGACACTTTCATCAATGGAGCGAAGTGTGGCTTTTTCCAGTTGTCGCTTGAGGAGGTTGAAAGCTGAAATAGCCATTGCCTCCAACGGAAATGACTTCGCGTGAAGCAGGGGCTGGATCTTGTCGGAGAAGTGGGGTATCCACTTCGCATAATAGGCGAACATGCCGAGTGCCCGACGAAGAGAGCCGAGATTCATAGGGGGAGGGAGCTCCTGAAGCGGACGAAGTCACTCTGGGTCCGGTTTGATGACACCGTTGCCCACCCAGTAGCCAAGGATGTTGACTGATGGTACTGATTTCACAGATTTGGACTCATTTAAGGTTAAGTTGCGACGACGGAGGACGTCAAAAAATTTCTGCAGGTTGGCATCATGCTCCTTTTGGTCATGACCAGCAATGGTGATATTATCTAGATATGGAAAAGTGTCCGTTAAGTTCTCCTGTTTGACTAGGCTATCCATTGCCCGTTGAAAGACGACCATCCCATTGGTGACCCCAAATGGAAGGCAACAAAACTGGTAAAGCCGACCATTGGCCTCAAAGGCCATATACTTTTTGTCAGAGTCCTTTAACGGTACTTGATGGTATGCGCTCTTTAAATCAAAAGTTGAAAATACCTTGTAGTTGGCAAGGTTATTGACCATGTCATCAATGCGTGGTAGTGGGTAGGCATCCAGGTCAGTATACTGGTTAATATTTTGCGAGTAATCGATGCAAAGACGTTTCTTGTGTTGCTTCAGAGGATTTTTAACAATGACGACTTGAGCCCGCCAGGGAGATGAACATGGCTCAATGATACCATCAGCTAGAAGGCGAGAGATTTCCACCTCGATAAAGGATCGATCATCTTGGCTGAAACATCGTGATTTAGTGGCTATAGGCTTACATCGGGGGGAAAGATTGGCAAACAAGGAGGGCTCGTCGAGCGAAGCCGCCGAAAGCGCACAAAACGGTACTTTGGAAATAGTAAGCTCCGGCTTTGACCGTCGAAACTCGTTTTGAAGAAGGGTTTCAACCCGAAACGTCAACTCAAATTTCTCTCCACGGATGTTGCCTGACCTGCTGAGTTTTTCCAGCATTCTCTGTTGTTATTTTCAAAATTGAGTCTTTTGTGTTGTTTCTGGAAATCCCGTCCCAGGAGCACATCACTGCATAGGTTTTTGAGCACCCCGAGCCGGGTGGAGAATTAAGTGCGGCCATTGAGAATAAGGTTGACAAGACAAAAGCCAGAAGAGTTGGCGGTCAGTGTCGTCCGAGCCATTGCAATTTCCCTGTCCGAGGGGTAAATACGCAGTTTTAACTTCCGAACAGCCCGCTCACTAATGAAGCTGTCAGAGCTGCATGAGTCGATTAGTGCGCTCAGAATATGTCCATTTACCGAAACCTTCATGGCTGCATGGGACAGACTTTGGGGAAAAACAGCTGTGATGGGAGGAGGGGCAATTTTACCCCTGACAGCTGTAACCTTAGTGGTGGTTCTTGGGGGAGGAGCAGTTTCATAGATAGCAGCTGCAAAACTAACAGGAGCTCTCGACTGGTATACCTTAAAAAAGGGACCTTTCTTACTAACAGAGGCTCTTGACTGGCAGACCTTAGAAAAATGACTTTTCTTGCTGCAATGATTGCAGGTTGCGTTACGAGCAGGACAACATTTCCTATAATGGAACGCACCTCCACAGAAGAAACACTTCCTTCCAGATTGCCAAGATGCCGCTAGGGCAAGGTCGTCATCAGTGAAAGCTTCTAGGGTAGGGTTGTCATCCGCTAGGTTAGAGTCATCATCAGTGAGGGCTTCCGCCTGCGACCTATCGAAGGAGTCATTAAAAGTGATAGCAGCAGCCCGTGCACGAGGTAAAAAATAGGTATCTGCATTCCTGTTTGCTAAGTCCAGGGAACACACCTGGTCATAGGCAGCCTGTAACTCGAGGGAGTTATTCTCCAACAGACGCTGGCGTATGAAGGGAGACGTAATTCCATTAATAAAGGAATCGTGAATTAGCTCCTTCTGGTACTGCTCAGCTGTGACCGCTTTAAGGTTACAATCCTTGCTGAGCCTGCGAAGCTTTTGAAGGAATTCATCAAGTGATTCTCCGGGTTGTTGTTGAGTTGTGGCCAATAGATGCTGAGCAAAAATTTTGTTTGGGGCCTTTACATATAGTCGCTGTAATATTAGGATAGCGGAGTCATAGTCTACACAGTCTTCGATATAGTCAAACACATGAGGAGATACATAATTGGCAAGTATCTCTAATTTATCAGGAACATTCTCACCACACACCCTGAGGAAGTTGCTGAAGGTACGATACCAGTGTTTCCATACCTTAGCAGTTGTAGGTGAATTTGGGTCCAGGTCAAGACGGGCAGGTCTGAGTAGTTTATCCAAGATGGATTGATTTCTACGCCGGAGTTCCCTTCTGCAGTTGAAGTCGTAGCTGGCTGTTCCCGAAATCACTCAGAGCGTGGAGTCGATATCAAGTTGATTAAATTGATGTAATAAAACTCACTACGCACTTGGTTTGAGTATAAAGCAAGGCTTTAATCAACTTGTTTCAAAACATGGAGGTCTAGTTATCTTTCACTAGTTCCTGTTTACACAATGTCCTGGGAGGGCTGGGCACCCACCCGAGTATTTATACTCCTTGGACAGTGCCACCAGCTGGCCATCCAGTGTTATTTCATGAGTCTTTCTTCATGGATCATAAGATTCATAACATGGACTATTGTTGTTTATAGTCTTCATTAATGATTCAGATAATGACATTAATGGAACCATCCACATATTTACAGATAACACAAAATCGGCACAGGAGTTGTGAATCTGGATTAAATAATTAGGTTCCAGGCCAGTTTAGAAAAGTATGGGGAATGGGCCCATGTTAGCAGCTGTTTTTCAATGTGGATAAGTGCAGCGTTATGCATTTGCATCTGGGAATCTCCAGGCATGTGTATATAGTGCAAACTTACTTGATAAATGTTAAAGGGGAGGAAAGGGACTTGGAGGTTATGTTGATAAATCATTGAAGGTCATAAGCAATAAGGCCAATGGGAAGACAAATAGAGTTTTAGTTTTCTTGCTAGGACAATACAATATAAAACTAATAATGTGGACCTGAAATTCTGCTCGGGTTTTCTCGGTTTCCCACCCTAATACCCCCACCGCAGGAGATCAGTGGAGCAACTGGGGAAATAGCTGTTTATGCCATTTCCCTGTAGGTTTAACCAGTCTTCTGCTGGATGTATGGCAGGAGGTTAGGGGAACCCCTGCAGAATTTCAGGGCCACTATGTTTAGTCTGTACAAGGCCTTGGTACAGTTGCACTTGGATTTTGTGTCCAGCTTTGGTCTCCACAAATGGGCGGGGGGGGGGGGGATATCAATGCCCTGGAGAAAGTACAGAGGAGGATGACAAAAGTAAACCTTAAAAAAAAAATCATTCATGGGATGTGGGCATCGCTGGCAAGGCCAGCATTTATTGCCCATCTATAATTGCCCTTGAGAAAGTGGTGAACCGCCTTCTTGAACCATTGCAATCTGTGTGATAAAGGTACTCCCATAGCGCTGTTAGGTAGAGAGTTCTAGGATTTTGACCCAGCAACGATGAAGGAATGACAATATATTTACAAGTCAGGATGGCGTGTGACTAAGAGGGGAACTTGGAGGTGGTGGTGTTCCCATGCATCTGTTGCCCTTGTCCTTTTAGGTGGTAGAGGTCGCAGGTTTGGGAGGTACTGTCGAAGAAGCCTTGGTGGGTTGCTGCAGTGCATCTGTTTTTATATTTATTGCTAATTTACTTTTATGTTCTATTTTCTTCCTTTTTATCAAGTTTTTGCTCATCCTTTGCTGATTTCTAAAGGTCAGCAGAGAGTGCTGTGAGTTTGGGTAAGTGTGAGAGTTCTTTAATTGTTATTTCTCTTTAAATCATTCTTGATAAGATTACTTAAGCAGTTTAAGTAAAGGGGAAAAGTTAACTATTTGGGATTCTGTTGGTTTAAGAAGAGTAAAACAAGGTTACACTGCAGTAGGAGTAAATTGGCACAGCAGGCAGTGGAAACCAGTTTTCTAACCAATCAGCAGGGGTGGCTCATTTGGCTGTAAACAAACAAACAGTATAAAAAGACCAGGCTAGTGCGAGCAAGCACTGAGTGCGAGTCAGCAGAGCGTGCTGTGAATTTGGGTAAGTGTGAGTTAGGGTAAGTGGGGTGATAGGTGCTCTTTTCAAACTTTAACTCTGTGGGTTGCAGAGTGACTGTTGGTAAACCATTTAACTGGTGTAATTAGAGGGATTGATTTAATTTAAATCCAATTAATTAAAGGGGATACTAGCATCTAAAATCGGGCAGAGGGTGTCCATAACTAACAATAAACATTTTAATTAATTACATAGAATGGAGCAGGTGATGTGTTACTGTTGCGAGATGTGGGAGCTGGTGGACCCCATTGAGGCTCACGGTGATTACGTCTGTGACAAGTGTCTGCTGCTACAGGAACTCCAGCTCCGTGTTGATGAGCTGGAGTCTGAGCTTCAGACACTGCGACACATCAGGGAGGGGGAGAAGTACCTGGACTCTGTGTATCAGGAGGTGGTCACACCTATGAAGTTAATTAATTCAGATGTAGCCCATGGTCAGGGACAGGGCGGTGTGACTACGAGTGAGGCAGGTACGGGGATCCAGGAGGTAGAGCTGGAGGAGCCGCAGCCCTTGCTCTTGTCCAACAGGTTTGAGGTTCTTACTCCCTGTGGGGACAGGAGCAGGGACTGCAGGGAGGATGAGCAACCTGGCCACAGCACCGTTGAACGGGGGGCCATTCAAGAGGGGGGAGTATATAGAAATGTTGTAGTGGTAGGGGATAGTATTATTAGGGGGATAGATAGAGTTCTCTGCAGCCGAGAGCGAGAGTCCCGAAGGGTGTGTTGCCTACCCGGTGCCAGGGTTAAGGACATCTCCTCTGGGCTGGAAAGAAACTTGCAGTGGGAGGGGGTGGATCCAGTTGTCGTGGTCCATGTTGGTACAAACGACGTAGATAGGACTAGGAAGCCGGTTCTGTTCAAGGAGTATGAGCAGCTAGGGGTCAAATTAAAAACAGAACCTCAAGGGTAATAATCTCTGGATTATTACCTGAGCCACGAGCGAATTTCACTAGGACAAATAAAATTAGAGAGTTAAATGCGTGGCTCAAAGACAGTGGTGTTCCCCAAGGGTCTGTGCTGGGGCCAATGCTTTTTTTGAGATATATATATATATATATATATAAATGACCTGGATATTGGAATACAGAGTAGAGCTTCTAAATTTGCCAATGACACCAAACTTGGGGGTGTGGCAAACAGTGAGGATGATACCAATTGACTGCAACAGGACATAGAAAGGCTAGCAGAATGGGCAGACAAGTGGCAGATGGAATTTAATACAGAAAAGTGTGAGGTGATGCATTTTGGCAGAAGGATCAGGGAGAGGCAATATACACTTAATGGCACAGTTTTAAAGAGTGTGCAGGGACAGAGGGACCTGGGAATTAATGTGCATAGGTCCCTGAAGGTGGCAGGACATATTGAGAGAGTGATTAGCAAAGCATATGGGATCTTGGGCTTCATAAATAGAGGTACTGTGTACAAAAGTAGAGAGGTTATACTGAACCTCTATAGAGCGCTGGTTAGGCCACAACTAGAGTATTGCATCCAGTTCTGGTTACCACACTTTAGGAAGGATGTGAAGGCCCTTGAGAGGGTGCAGAGGAGATTTACCAGAATGGTTCCGGGGATGGGGGATCTTCACTACAAGGACAGGTTGGAGAAGCTGGATTTGTTTTCACTAGAGCAAAGGAGGTTGAGGGGTGATTTGATAGAGGTGTACAAGATTATGATGTGTTTGGACAGGCTAGACGGGGAAAGGCTGTTCCCACTAGTTGATGGTACAAGGACTAGGGGACACAGATTTAAGGTTTTGGGCACGAGATACAGGGGGATGTGAGGAAAAACTTTTTTACGCAGCGAGTGGTGAGGACCTGGAACTCGCTGCCGACGGAATTGGTGGAAGCGGAGACACTCAATGTCTTCAAGGGGAGACTGGATAGGCACTTGGGGGAAATAAACTTGCAGGGCTACGGGGATAGAGCGGGGGGAATGGGACTGACTGGCTTGTTCTACAGAGAGCTGGCACAGACTCGATGGGCCAAATGGCCTCCTTTCTGTGCAGTTATGATTCTATGACTCTATTATTGATTAATATGGTGTTTGAGCTCCTTGTAGTAAATTAAGTCTTTTCTTAACCTCAATAAGTACTTCTACATTATAGCCTGTGTATGCTAAAGCCAACTGCTGTCCTGGTTGAGGGTAATTAATTCAACACGGTCTCGAGATCAAATCTAGGATCTTCCCTGGTTTGTATGGATTAGTGCCATGCCGTATGGTATGTTTACTTATCAAGAACTGTTGCTCTTGGGGGTTGAATTTTTCTGAGCGTTCTCCCGATCATCTGCCGTAACTTTGGCAGAAGGTCTGCGGAAACCCTGGAACAACGGTATAAATCTCTATGGGAATTAATGGCGTAACACTCTGAGTGTTGCAGAGTTTCAAGTTATTAGACATTAATAGAATAATTTCCTCTTGATTTGGCATTAGGACACTCCACTGCAGCAACTTAGATGTTTCTCTGGCAGTAATATCACGATTTACGTAATTGTATGCTTTACGGTACTCTGGCATTAATGACTGGTGTACTAGCCAGTGTGGAGATCTGGCCCAACATTGAAATTCAGGAATCCTATCCTTCTTCTAGTCATCGTGGCTGGATTCCTATCCCCATCTAGCATGATTGTATCCGTCTTCTGGGAAAGCACAGCATGAAAAATATTTTACTAGGCAATGTCACCACTGATTTGCTTTGTTTTGTTTTTGTCACCACTCTATTTTTGAGAATGCACTATCTGGAGCAGACTTTATTTTCCATCGTTCCAACTCCACTTAACATATTCCAGTCATATGGGCAGTAATCAAATAATGCTGCACAATGCAAATACTGACTGGAAGCGAGGTAGGCACCCGGAAAAGTTCCATTGTTGATATTTATGAATCTGAAAGATTACTGAAAGGAATCTTTTGCCCTTTAAATAATTTAAACAATCACTGATTATAAGAACCCCAGACTCTCAGCTTTTACCTGTCTCCCACTCCTCAGGCTGCAGTGGGACCTGGCGTATCTGTGGAGGCTGGTACGTCTACTGAGTGGAGACATATTGGCATCTACAAGGGTGAATGTTGGCCCCATCAGTGGAGTCCAGGCCAGGCAAGCGGCCTAGATCCCCAAAGACCAGGATGGTCTTCAAAACTGAGATGAGGAGGAACTACTTCACTCAGAGGGTGGTAGGTCCATGGAATATGCTGCCCCAAAAAGCTGTCGAAGCTACATCATTACATAAATTTAAAACAGAAATAGACAGTTTCCTAGAAGTAAAGGGAATTAAGGGTTACGGGGAGCGGGCAGGAATTTGGACATGAGTCTAGGTTCGGATCGGTCATGGCCCTGTGGGTAGCGGAGCGGGCCCAGGTGCCGTGTAGCCTGATCCTGCTCCTGTTTCATGTGTCTAATTCTGTTAGATTCAGGAGATAGTCCTGTCATAGTGGATTGGCGGTTAGGATAAGATCAGCCATGATCTTATTGAATGGCGGAGCAGGCTCGAGGGGCCGATTGGCCTACTCCTGCTCCTATTTCTTATGTTCTTATGTTCCCTCATCTTAATGCAATGTCACCCTTAACAAATATTGTCCATCCATCTGTTCCACTCATTCCATTACTCTCACTCAAAGGTCTCTTGTTTCCCTCCTTGCACCAACATACCTTGCAGGTGCACCTATCCCTCTTTGTCTATGCACACAGGCTTATGACTATTGTTTGCAAAATTATAAGCCTCTTCTGTTAATCTATTACTATCCTTAATTTCTTTAGTTAGCCACGGATGGATCACTTTTCCCATGGAGTTTTTATTTCTCAATGGAATGTATATTTGTTGAGAATGTTGGAATATTTCTTTAAATGTTTGCCACTGCTTATCTACCATCATACCTTTCAATCTAATTTCCCAATCTACCTTAGCTAACTCCCCCTCATACCTATGTAATTGGTTTTATTTAAAATTAAGACTCTCATTTCCGATTGAAGTATTTCTCTCTCAAACTCAGTATGACTTTTTATAATATTATGATCACTCTTTCCCAGAGGGTCCTTTACTGTGAGATTATTAATTAACCCTGTCTCATTACACAATACAAGATCTAAAATATCCGATTCCCTGGTTGGATCCATGATGTATGGTTCTAGGAAACTGTCTCGAATGCATTCCATGAACTCGTCCTCCAGACTATATGATAGAGAGTATAAGCAGAGGCAACACAGATAACAAGCTGCCCTACCTAGCACGAAGGAAGATATTTGTGGTGATTGAAAGTCAATCATCACAGCCCCAGGACATCGCTGCAGGAGTTCCTCAGGGCAGTGTCCTAGGCCCAATCATCTTCAGCTGCTTCATCAATGACCTTCCCTCCACCATACGGTCAGAAGTGGGGATGTTGGCTGATGATTCGTGATTGATAGAGATTGTTGGTAGGTGAGTGATGGGGGGTGTGGTTCATTGAGCAGTTTGTGAGGCTAGTGGTGCAATTGGTGAGATATGGCATTTGAAGATGTAGTCACTGACTTTGACCACTCGTGCGAGGTCATTGAACTTCTTTCGACACTGCATCCAGGTACTCAGGGCAACACTGTTGGCATTGACCTCCACTGGTATCTGCTCCCACTGCCTTTGCAGTGTCTGTCTGGAGGACCTCCTGGCCTCCTGTGGATACAGGGCTTCTTGCCTCCTGTCCACCTCCTGAACTAAGGCCTCTAGTGTTGCTTTGGAGAATCTTGGAGCCCTCTCTCTGCCATTCCTGTGCGTTTCCCAGGTGAAACTGTTGTAAGGATCACAATGCGCAATCAACCCGCAGAGTAGTGGCAGAGGTCAATGCCAGGAGTGTTGCTCGAAGAACATGGATGCAGTACAGTTAGAACTTTAATGATCAGAGACGAGGGGCTAAAAATTTGCTTGCCCCCAAAAACAGGTGTGAGGATCGTTCGTTCTGATGCAGGCAGCATGCAAACTTCATGCTGCCTGGTAATTTACATGATTGCACCTGCTCTCATCAACCTCCCCTTTAAGAGGTGCAGGCTGCTTTAATAAGTGCAGGCTAGCTTTAATTAGTGCTAGCCTCGCATGAACTTGGGCCTCCTGCTGAGTGTGCAGCCAGTCAGCACTGGGCTGCATGCTGCAATCATGTAAATTACCAGGCAGCACGAAGTTTGCATGCTGCCTGCATCAGAATGAATGATCCTTGTACCTGTTTTTGGGGGCAATTGAAATTTTAGCCCCTCGTCTCTGATCATTAAAGTTCTAACTGCACCGCATCCATGTTCTTCGAGCAACACTCCTGGCATTGACCTCTGCCACTACTTCTTCCCACTGTCTCCGGAGCATCTGTCTGGAGGGCCTCCTGCCCCGCTCCAATACAGGATGTCTCTCCTCCTTTCCACCTCTTCCACCAAGCCCTCCTGTGTAGTGTCTGAAATCCATGGTGCACAGTCTCGCACATGTTCAGCCATTGTTCAAAGTATCAGAGCACAGAATCAGTTTTGAAATGATTCCCACCACTTCTTGCAGCCACGACGCACCTCCCCTTTTCGAGGTGCAGGCTGCCTTTAAGTAGTGCTAGCTACTCGCGATATCGGGCACCCTGCAGCCAATGAACAGTGAGAACACTGGCTGCAAGCAGCAATCATGTAAAATAGCAGGCACCACCAATTTAACCTGCTGCCTGCAACACAATGAATAGGCACGGCTTAATCGCATACCACGATCCCCACACCTGTTTTCGGGGGTTAGCTAATTTCTCTCCCATTCTTTCCTCTGTTCTTATTCATTCTAAAATTAGCACATGGGATAGTGTGCTACGTGTCAGCTGCCACTAAAAGAAAAAGGCAAACAAGTCAAGGGTGATGTACAAAGGATTTGATATATAAAAGAAAATTAGATATCTGCCTCATTTAATACCCTCTCGAATTGATTTGCTTTTCTTTCAATAAGGGATTTTGCAGAAGAAAAAACAGTAGGAGTATGCTTCGTGGATGTAACTCACAGCCAGCTGAGGAAAGAGCAATCATCTATTCCTTCCAAGCAGAAAAGGAAACAAAGCCTTAACAATAACACTCATTAGAATCCCAGCACTTAGAAAGGTCCTTGTTGTGGCAACAACTGTCTCAGCCTGGAGCCAAGTGTGTGTCTCCCTAAAGATCCCACTGGGTTGGTCATAGAGTCATAGGGGGAGAAATTCAATATCGCCCTGTTTGGGGCGCTGTTATCGGCCATGTGCAAAATTTAGCGCTTGGCGCTAATTATCGCATCCGACGGCAAACTTGGCTTTTATCGCCCTTGGAGGTGATTGGAGCGCTAAATCAGGTGCAACACACCTCTCTTAAGGCGCTAAGGTCGAGGAGCGAGGCGCTACCTCAGAGTGCGGGCACAGCGCAGATGCTGTCAGTTACCGATTGAACACAGGCACACTGGCGCCGGTCAGTTCTTAAAGGGGAGGGTCAATCTTGCTCTCCAGCCACACCCTGCTCATTGGAGCCTTGAATCTCGGCCTGGACAGACCTGTGGCTAAATCTTGCAGGCAAGGACTATGGAGAGGGCCAGGAAGCGAGCACATCGCTTCAGCGAGCGGGCCTTGGAGGCTCTGGTTGGTGTGGTGGAGTGCAGAAGATCTATACTGTACCCAGAGAGTGGCAGGAGGCCTTTGCCATGCGAGTACAGAAGAGTGTGGAGGGAGGTGGCTCAGAGCGTCTCCTTAAGGAGCATGGTGCCCAGGACCCATAGCCAATGTAAAAAAAAGTTCAACGACCTCACTCGGGTCGTCAGGGTGAGTGGCTTCTTTTCAAAACGTCTCCATCTCAACCTCACTCTATGGCCAGAGGGTTTTAAAAGCCCCAGTGCCCAACACTCATCCAAGACCTACGGCCCTTTCATCAAACACACACGCACATTCCACACTTTGCATACAGTAAGGGCTATTCAACTATGGGATGCACATCAGGCAAGACCATGGCTGCATACAGTAAGGGCTATTCAACTATGGGATGTGTCATAAATCGCAACTTCTACAAGAAGTAACTCAGGAAGTACTGCTGGACGGCCAGCTGAGGGCACCATCCGAGGAGTATAAATACTCGGGCGTGAGCCCAACTTGCCCAGAGACAATCTGGAAACAGGAAGCTAGTGACTACTAACTAGACCTCCATGTTTTGTTACAAGTCGATTAAAGCCTTGCTTTATGTACAACCAAGTGCATCGTGAGTCTTTATTACATCAATTTAATCAACTTGTTATCGTCTCCACGCTTTGGGTGATTCGGAACAACCAGCTGCAACTTGAACCGCAGAAAGGAACTTGGGCAAGAAACTGATCCATCATGGAAAAACTCCTTAGACCCGCTCGCCTCGACCTGGACCCGAATGCACCTGCGGCAGCGAAGGTATGGAAGCATTGGCTTCGTACCTTTAGCAACTTTCTTGAAGAATGTGGGGCGGATGTCCCTAATAAGTTACAAATGCTTATTAACTACGTATCCCCTCATGTGTATGATTATATTGAGGACTGTATAGACTACGACGCTGCTATCCAAATTTTACAGCAGCTATATGTCAAGTCCCCGAATGAAATCTTTGCTCGACACCTACTGGCCACAACTCGGCAGCAGCCTGGGGAATCACTCGATGAATTCCTCCAGAAACTTCATAGGCTCCGCAAAGATTGTAACCTTAAAGCGGTTACAGCTGAACAATATCAAGAGGAACTAATCCGCGATTCCTTTATCAATGGGATTGCGTCCCCTTTTATATGTCAGCGCCTGCTGGAAAATAAAACCCTCAATTTACGGGCTGCTTATGACCAGGCATGTTCCCTGGACTTGGCCAAGAAGAATGCAGACACTTATCTCCCACCACGTGCACGGGCGGCGGCTATCACCTTTAATGAGTCTTTCGATAGGTCTCGGGTGGATGTCCCCGCTGATGATGACTCTACTCTAACGGGCGACGACCCTACCCTAGAAGCCTTCGCTGATGACGACCCCGCCCTAGCAGCATCCTGGCAATCAGGAAGAAAGTGTTTATTTTGTGGCGGTACGTTCCATTACGGAAAATTTTGCCCGGCTCGTAATGCGACCTGCAATTATTGCAGCAAGAAAGGACACTTTTCCAAAGTATGCCAGTCACGGGCCTCTGCTAACAAGAAAGACCGCTCCTCTAAAATATACCAGTCGAGAGCTCCTGTTAGCTTCACAGCTGCTATCTATGGAGCTGCTCCTCCCCCAAGAACCACTGCTAAGGCTACAGCTGCCGAAGGAAATATTGCCCCTCCTCCCATCACAGCTGTTTTTCCCCAAAGTTTGTCCCATGCAGCCACGAAGGTTTCAGTAAATGAGCACACTCTAAGCGCGCTAATCGACTCCTGCAGCTCTGACAGCTTCATCAGTAAGCGGGCTGTCAGCAGGTTAAAACTGCGCATTTATCCCTCAGACAGGGAGATTGCAAAGGCTCTGACGACTCTGACCACCAATTCTTCTGGCTTCTGTCTTGTCAAACTCATCCTCAATGGCCACACGTATCTCTCCACCCAGCTCGGAGTACTCGAAAACTTATGTAGTGATGTGCTTCTGGGACAGGACTTCCAGAAGCAGCACAAAAGACTCACTTTTGAGTTTGGAGGGTCGAAGCCGGAGCTTACCATTTCTAAGGTGCCGTTTTGCGCACTCTTGATGGCCTTACTCGGTGAACCCTCCGTTTGCCAATCTCTCCCTCCCACTGTAAACCCATAGCCACCAAATCGCGGCGCTTTAGCCAAGACGACCAAGCATTTATCGAGGCAGAAATCTCTCGCCTTTTAGCTGACGGTATTATCGAGCCGTGTTCATCTCCCTGGCGGGCTCAAGTCGTCATTGTGAAAATCCCTTTAAAACAACATAAGAAACGTCTGTGTATTGATTATTCGCAGACTATTAATCAATATACCGATCAGGATGCCTACCTGCTAACACGCATAGATGACATGGTCAACAACCTTGCCAAATACAAGGTATTTTCAACCTTCGATTTAAGGAGCGTGTACCATCAGGTACCGCTGAAAGACTCTGACAAAAAGTATACGGCCTTTGAGGCCAATGGTCGGCTTTATCAGTTTCGTCGCCTTCCATTTGGGGTCACCAATGGGGTGGCCGTCTTCCAACGGGCAATGGATGGCGTAGTCCGGCAAGAGAACTTGACGGATACCTTTCCGTATTTAGACAAAAGGAGCATGACGCCAATCTTCAGAGATTTTTTGACATTCTCCGTCGTCGCCACTTAACGTTAAACGAATCCAAATCGGTGAAATCGGTGCCATCAGTGAACATTCTTGGCTACTGGGTGGGCAACGGTGTTATTAAACCGGACCCAGAGCGACTTCGTCCACTTCAGGAGCTCCCTCCCCCTACAAATCTCGGCTCTCTTCGTCGGGCACTTGGCATGTTTGCTTATTACACAAAGTGGACACCTCACTTCTCCGATAAAATACAGCCCCTGCTTCATGTGAAGTCTTTTCCATTGGAAGCAACGGCTATTTCTGCCTTCAACCTCCTCAAACGACAGCTGGAGAAAGCCACGCTTCGCTCCATTGACGAAAACCTTCCTTTTGTGGTCGAATGCGATGCATCGGAGGTGGCGATCTCGGCTACCTTGAATCAAGGTGGTCGACCCGTGGCATTCTTATCCAGAACTTTGCAGGGTAGCGAGCTCCATTACCTCCCCGTCAAGAAGGAGGCTAGAGCCATCATCGAGGCTGTAAGCCAATGGAGTCATTTTCTTGCTCGGCATCATTTCACGCTCATAACTGACCAGCGCTCCGTGGCCTTCATGTTGGATAACCAGAAGCGCACGAAAGTCAAAAATAATAAAATCCAACTCTGGAGGATGGAGCTGGCCACCTTTGGATATACTATCCATTATAAATACTCGGGCATGGGCCCAACTTGGCCAGAGACAATCTGGAAACAGGAAGTTAGTGACTACTAACTAGGCCTCCATGTTTTGTTACAAGTCGATTAAAGCCTTGCTTTATGTACAACCAAGTGTGTAGTGAGTTTTTATTATGTCAGGATGCACATCAGGCAAGACCGTGGCTGCATACAGTAAGGGCTATTCAACTATGAGAGGCACATCAGGCAAGACCATGGCTGCATACAGTAAGGGCTACTCAACTATGGGATGCACACCAGGCAAGACCATGGCTGCATTCAGTAAGGGCTACTCAACTATGGGAGACACATCAGGCAAGACCATGGCTGTATATTTACTCAGATGCCGTCCTTTTTCTTGCAGGCCAAGCTATCTCATAATAGGAGACAGCAGCAATGGATGGGTGGAGGGCGGCCTCAGCTGCAACCCCTCAGCGATCTTGAGGTGCGCGTCCAGAGGATTGTGGCAAGCCGGGTGATCGGTCCCGTCGCCACCGGAGACGCCGACCCTGTTCTGGATAGCAATGGTAAGGTCATCACCTTTTTGTCCTCTCTCCTTCCACTTGTTCCTCACAACACCAGCCTTTGACACATTCAATCCAACTTACTAAATCGCTGCACTCATTCCTCCCTTGCTGCCACCCTGTCCTCACGCTAAAGCCACTCTTGTACCTCCCTGCTTTCAGATGGTGATTCACCAGTTGAGGAGACGAGCCCTCAAGCTGTCAGTGGGAATGAAGCTGCAGGTGAGGAGGAAGAGGAAGCCGGAGCATCAGCGCCACCCTCTCCCGAGGAAGCCCATGCCCACACTGGGAACACGCATTCCCTGGAGGGGAGCAGGGGGGAAGGGTCTGATGAGGGTGAAGCTCCAGGACCCAGCGGGCTGCAGCAACGCGATGGGGGTAGGGAAGCTCGGGGGCCTTCTCCCCGGAGGGAGAATATGCCAGCGAGTCCTACTGCACTGGATGCAGAGGAGGAGCGGCTCCTCGCTGAAATGAACACCCAGGCGGTGCACAGGCACACTGAGTTCATGGGTGCAGTGGGAAGGGTGCCTGAATGCATTGAATCACTGGCAAGGAGTGTGGAGCACTTTGCAGTAGCACAGGCAGATGCCACGCAAATGCTTAGTGCTGCAATTCAGCCACTGGCTGCCATGAGCCCATCTCTGACTGTTCTCATGCAGACTCCGATTGAGGCCACGCGAGCACTGACTGCTGCCATCCTCGATGGTTCGGACACATTTCCCCGGGGCTCTCACCGCAGCCGGCCAGCAATCTGTGCTCCAGCAGATTGTTCCGGATGCTGAAGTGCTGCCCATGGGAGTGCCAGTGTGTCGGTTGGGCAGGGAGTTGCTGTCCTCTCTCAAGGTGACAGAATTCCTGCTGCCACCACTGTCACTTCTCCACTGCACTTGCCACCGCCTGTAGGACAGACTGCTGCCGCCCATGCAGAGTTGGTGCAGTCTGCAGCCGGGCCCTCCAGGCCCAGGGCTGGTCGAAGGCGTCCTTCAAGGGCATCTGCAGTCTCAGGTTGTGACAATCCGCAGCCTTCTGTAATGTATATACCTTTAAGGGGGGAACTATCTTTTACAGCTCATGTATACTGCAGTACCGGCAGTGACCACACCTGTATATAGCACTGAGTAGTAATCTGTACAGATCAGTTCCAGTGTGAGCCACATTTAGTAAACACCTGTTGTACCATTCTCCTGCAGTCTGTGTCTTATTATACACGGACACAACATTGGCGACAAGGCAAGTTCGAACCTACCTGCAACTCTGCATCACCTCCCGGGGATTCATTCCTGGAGATCAGTGGATTGGAGGTCAAGGCCAGAGACTCGGGCATCGACCACGGGCAACCGCCCAGTCATCCAGCAGAGACTCGAGAATTGCGGGGGAGGCTCTCGAGAGCCAGGGTTGGCTTTCCAGTCGAGGTGGTCCAGCGAAACGGGCTGGCAACAGGTAGTGCGCAGACCCTTCCGGACAGCGGCGGGCTAGAGCCCAACCGAGCGGCACAGCAAAGGGCCGAGCAGCGTCAACAGGGGAGAGAGAGAGAGGGCAGAGCGAACAGGGCGCAGCCGGTGTTCAGGGGCCGAGCAGCGTCAGAGAGAGGGAGAGAGAGATGCATAGAAACATGCGAGGCGCCACCATTGCCATGAGGACCGCCGAGAGCGTCGTTGGCAGCAGCGCAGGAGAAGCGCGCGAAACCTACAGGGTGCCACCATTGCCACGAGAACCGCCGGGAGCGGTGTTGGCAGCAGCGGGGGAGGAAGGAAAGCGCGGGAGACGCCATTTTAAGTCATTGGGAGACGCCATTTTAAACCACACCCAAAATGCCAAAGAGTGGCAGTATCACCGCATTTGACAATGAAGTCGAAGATTGGACTACATATGTCGAACGAATAGAGGTGTACTGCAAGGCAAATGAGGTGTCAGGTGACAAGAAAGCGTCGGTATTGTTAAATTTAATGGGTGCAAAGATGTATGGTTTATTACGAAATCTAGTAACCCCAACGAAGCCAATGGAAAAGAGTTTTGAAGACATAGTAATGATACTAAAGGAACATTTAAACCCCACACCGCTGCTGATAGCAGAAAGATTCAAGTTTCACAAATGGAACCAGCATAAGGATGAAAGCAATGCTGATTATTTAACAGAACTGCGCAAACTATCGAAACACTGCCAGTTTGGAGCGGGACTGGCAGATACCTTAAGGGAGAAGTTTGTTTGTGGGCTTCAAAGTGAAGGAACCCAGAAACGGCTTTTATCTGAAAAGGACCTTACGCTGGAAAAGGCTTTCAGCATTGCGGTATCATATGAAGCAGCAGCACGGGGCGCTGCAGAGATACAACAGAGACCGCAAGAATATGGCACAAACGAAATGTCATATGGAACAGAGAAGTGCTATCGCTGCAGCAGAACAACACACGACCAGAATGATTGCTGGTTCAAAGACAAAGTGTGCAGACAGTGTGGAAAAGTAGGACACATAGCACGAGTCTGCGGGTCGGGAAAGAAAACCAGCAATAAGAAACCTACCAAAGGAAAGTACAAGAAGGTACATAAGATGACGGAGAATAGTTCAGATGAACAAAAGAGTGATAATGACTCCGAAAGCAGGGAACTGAGTTGTCTGAAACTACATAATGTGATCACAACGGAGGATCACCGAACCATTTGGGTCACTCTCAAGTTAGCAGGAGTCCAGGCAAAGATGGAATTGGACACAGGATCAGCCCTAACAGCCATAAACCGACGGGACTATGAGCGGCTATTCTCACACATACCCTTGAGAGATACAAAAATTATTTTGAAGACGTACACGGGGCAAAAAGTCTACCCCAAAGGGAAAATAAGGGTGACCGTTATATATAACGGTAAGGAAACACCAAAACTAGACCTGTATGTATTGCAAGATGGAGGACCACCATTACTGGGATGTGAATGGGTCCGGAAAATACAACTGGATTGGCATTCCATACAGGCACTGACTGTGGCTGACAAAAAGGATGACGACGTCACACCTGGGCGACTGTCAAAGATCCTAACTGACGTGAAAGAAGTGTTCCAGCAAGGACTCGGAACACTAAAAGGCATGACAGCGACGATTAAAATTGAAGAAAACGCAAGCCCAAAATTTTTTAAGGCCACACTGGTACCTTATGCGATCCGCCCAGCCGTCGAAGCAGAGCTGGAGAGTCTGGAACGTTCAGGTGTACTGTCCAAGGTAGACTGGAGCGAGTGGGCTACACCCATCGTTCCTGTGATGAAAAAGTCGTTGAGCAGCACGCCTGGAGAACCAAGGAAGGTTCGCATCTGTGGGGACTTTAAGGTAACAGTGAACCCGGTCCTTCACACCATACAATATCCACTTCCGCGGATTGAAGATATTTTCGCCTCGCTATCTGGAGGGAAACGCTTCACTAAGATTGATCTGGCCCAGGCATACCTGCAAATGGAGGTAGAAGAAGCATCAAAAAAATACCTCACAATCAACACCCATAAAGCTCTCTACCAATACAACCGGCTGGTATTCGGGGTAGCATCAGCTCCGGCTATTTGGCAGAGGGCAATGGAACAAGTCCTGCAAGGGATCCCAGGGACCCAGTGTTATTTGGACGACTTCCTGGTCATGGGCGAAAATGACAGTGATCACCTTGCCAACCTGGAGCAGGTGCTCACTAGATTGCAGGAATATGGGCTCCGAGCTAACCGCCCCAAATGCGAGTTTTTTAGAAAACAGATCTCGTATTGTGGCCACGTTATCGATAAAGAGGGGTTACATAAGTCCCCAGAGAAGATTGAGGCAGTAGTCAAGGCTCCAGCACCGGAAAATGTGTCACAACTGAGGTCGTTCCTCGGGCTGGTAAACTACTACCATAAGTTCTTGCCAAATCTGTCTACAATACTACACCCACTGAACACCCTACTGCAAACTGGGGTGCCATGGAAGTGGAGTGACGAATGTAGACGAGCTTTCCAGAAGAGCAAAACACTAATCACATCGAAAGAGGTATTGGCCCATTACAACCCAGCATTACCAATTCGGTTGGCATGTGATGCGTCACCCGACGGCATTGGAGCGGTGCTGTCGCACAAATTCTCGGACGGCTCAGAGAGGCCAATAGCCTTTGCGTCACAATCACTAACCTCAGCCGAGCATAACTACGCCCAGATTGACAGGGAGGCCCTCAGCCTAGTGTGGGGAGTGAAAAGTTCAATCACTATCTGCACGGGCAGAAATTCACCTTGCTGATTGATCACCAGCCTCTTGTCTCCATCTTTAATCCGAAGAAGGGCGTTCCAGTGATGACTGCGCAACGACTACAAAGATGGTCACTTTTTCTAGGGGCGCACCACTATGAGATTGAATATAAGGGCACGAAACAGCATGGAAATGCTGATGGGCTATCACGCCTGCCACTGCCTACTGCGGAGGAAGCACCAGCAGTGGATCCTGTCGAAATATTCCATTCGACTATAGTTGAATACCTACCGGTAACTAACGCTTATATCGAAAAGGAAACCTGAAATGACCCGACACTGTCTCGGGCATATGATTTGACGGTGAAGGGATGGCCAGCACATGGCGACTCACTGTTGCCAGCATTCTCGACAAGGAGAGAACAGCTGTCAGTGTGCCGGGGGACCTTGATGTGTGGATCCCGAGTGGTAATTCCACCCAAGTTAAGGGATAGAGTGCTCAATGAGCTTCATGAGGGTCATCTGGGAGGGGTAAAAATGAAAAGCCTAGCCAGGGCTTATGTGTGGTGGCCGGGAATCGATAAACAACTCGAGGACCTGACCAAGAGCTGCTCAGGATGCCAGAAAGTCCAAAATGCACCACCACAGGCCCCTCTACACCCATGGGAGTGGCCCTCATCTCCATGGCAACGGGTGCATATTGATTTTGCTGGTCCATTCATGGACTCAATGTTCTTAATAGCCATGGATGCGCACTCAAAATGGCCTGAGGTCATCAAAATGTCCTCCACCACCACGGAGAAAACTATTGCAGTCCTACGGACCATTTTTGCCAGGAATGGCTTGCCAGAACAGATTTGCTCCGACAACGGACCACAGTTTGTGTCCGAAGAGTTCCGGAGGTTCTTGAAAAAGAATGGGGTAAGGCATTACACATCCACCCCGTATCATCCAGCCACAAATGGATTGGCTGAGAGGTTCGTACAAACCTTTAAGAAGGCAATAAAGGCTATGTACAATGACAACATTCCGCTGCAGCACAAGGTGGACAATTTCCTGTTCGCCTACCGGAATGCGACACATGCAGTCACCAAACAGGCCCCGGCCATGATGTTCTTTAACCGAAGGTTAAGATCTCGCCTGGATTTGCTCAGACCAAACGTACGAAGAGATGTTGAGAGTAAGCAATTCCAGCACATCCATGAGAAGCCAACAAGGAGCTTCAATGTAGGGCAACCAGTCTTGGCCCGCGACTACCGAACAGAAAAATGGCAGCCAGGAACGATATGCACACGGCAGGGCCCACTAATGTACACAGTGGACGTTGGGGAGAGCATCGTGAGACGCCATGCTGACCAGATCCTAGAGTCACAGGAACAAGTCAACCCCATGCCTCGCCCATACGTACTTGGTGGTGAACCCGACGTACAGGTCGCATCTACCCCAGAAACAGTAGCATCGGAAGCTGATGAACCAACCGACGACAGGGGGCCAGAATCGCCTCCGCACCAAGAGCAAGACACTCGGGAAAGGCGCTATCCAGAAAGGATCAGGAAACCTCCCCAAAGACTGAATATATAAATAAACTATTTTCAGCTAATGTTGCATGTTAAAAGTGTTAATTGTAATTAGTTTGATATTTAATTGTTAAATGAGTGTTATGGTACGGTTAATCTAAAAGGGGAGGAATTGTAATGTATATACCTTTAAGGGGGGAACTATGTTTTACAGCTCATGTATACTGCAGTACCGGCAGTGACCACACCTGTATATAGCACTGAGTAGTAATCTGTACAGATCAGTTGCAGTGTGAGCCACGTGGAGTAAACACCTGTTGTACCGTTCTCCACAGTCTGTGTCTTATTATACACGGACGCAACAGTTTCCAGCCCAACGAGGAAGGAGGTTTAACCAACTTGATTGAGTTTTTTAATGAGGTAACAGAAAGGGTTGATGAGGGCAATACGGTTCATGTGGTGTACATGGACTTACAAAAGGTGTTTATCTGATAATAGGCTTGCCAGCAAAGTTGAAGCCCATGGAATAAAAGGGACAGTGGCAGCATGGATAAGAAATTGGCTATGTGACAGGAAACAGAGAGTAGTGGTGAATGGTTGTTTATTGGATTGAAGGAAGGTACACAGTGGTGTTCCCTTTGGTCAGTACTAGGACCACTGCTTTTCTTGATATATATTGATGACTTGGATTTGGGTGTACAGGGCACAATTTCAAAATTTGCAGATGACACAAAATTTGGAAATATAGTGAACAGTGAGGAGGATAGTAATAGATTTCAAGAGGACATAGTCAGGCTGGTGGAATGGGCGGACATGTGGCAGATGAAATTTAATGGAGAAAAGTGTGAAGTGATACGGTAGGGAACGGTAGCGTAGTGGTAATGTCACTGAGCTAGTAATCCAGAGGCCTGGACTAATGATCCAGAGACGTGAGATAAAAATCCCACCACAGCAGGTGGGGAATTTCAATTCAATTAAATAAATCTGGAATAAAAAGCTAGTATCAGTAATGGTGACCATGAAACTATCGGATTGTCGTGAAAATCCATCTGGTTCACTAATGTCCTTTAGGGAAGGAAATCTGCCGTCCTTACCTGGTCTGGCCTATATGTGACTCCAGACCCACAGCAGTGTGGTTGACTCTTAACTGCCCTCTCAAATGGCCTAGCAAGCCACGCAATTGTAACAAACCACTACGAAAAACAATAAAAAGAATGAAACCGGACAGACCACCTGGCATCGACCTCGGCACCGGTTATGGACATGGCAACGGCACACCCAGCCCAGTCGACACTGCAAAGTTCTCCTCACCAACATCTGGGGACTTGTGCCAAAATTGGGAGAGCTGTCCCACAGACTAGTCAAGCAACAGCCTGACATAGTCCTACTCACAGAATCATACCTTTCAACCAATGTCCCAAACACCTCCATCACCATCCCTGGGTATGTCCTGTCCCACCGACAAGACAGACCCACCACGGGTGGCGGCACAGTGGTATACAGTCGGGAAGCAGTGGCCCTGGGAGTTCTCAACATTGACTTCGGACCCCATGAAGTCTTATGGCTTCAGGTCAAGAATGGGCAAGGAAACCTCCTGCTGATTACCATCTACCATCCCCCCTCAGCTGATGAACCAGTACTCCTCCATGTTGAACACCACTTGGAAGAAGCACTGAGAGTATCAAAGGCACAGAATGTACTCTGGGTGGGAGACTTCAATGTCCATCACCAAGAGTGGCTTGGTAGCACTACTACTGACTGAGCTGGCCGAGTCCTGAAGGACATAACTGCCAGTCTCAGCCTGCGACAGGTGGTGAGAGAACCAACATGAGGGGAAAAACCTACTTGACCTCGTCCTCACTAATCTACCTGTTGCAGATGCATCTGTCCATGACAGCATTGGTAGCAGTGACCACCGCACAGTCATTGTGGAGACGAAGTCCCATCTTCACACTGAAGACACCCTCCATCGTGTTGTGTGGCACTACCACTTTGCTAAATGGGATAGATTCAGAACAGATCTAGCAGCTTAAAACTGGGCATCCATGAGGCACTGTGGGCCATCAGCAGCAGCAGAATTGTATTCCACCACAATCTGTAACCTCATGGTCCAGCATATCCCTCACTCTACCATTACCATTAAGCCAGGGGACTAACCCTGGTTCAATAAGGAGTGTAGAAGAGCATGCCAGGAGCAGCATCAGGCGTACCTATAAATGAGGTGCCAACCTGGGGAAACTGCAACACAGGACTACATGCATGCTAAAAAGCAGAAGCAGCATGCTATAGACACGGCTAAGCGATCCCACAATCAACGGATCAGATCAAAGCTCTGCAGTCCTGCCACATCCAGTCGTGAATGGTGGTGGACCATTAAACAACTAATGGGAGGAGGAGGCTCCATGAATATCCCCATCCTCCATGATGGTGGAGCCCAGTACGTACATGCCAAAGACAAGGCTGAAGTGTTTGGAGCCATCTTCAGCCAGAAGTGCCGAGTGGATGATCCATATCGGCCTACTCCCGAGGTCCCCACCATCACAGAAGCCAGCCTTCAGCCAATTTGATTCACTCCCCGTGATATCAAGAAACGGCTGAGCGCATTGATACAGCAAAGGCTATTGGCCCCGACAACGTCCCGGCTATCGTACTGAAGACTTGTGCTCCAGAACTAGCCGCGCCGCTAGCCAAGCTGTTCCAGTGCAAACAACACTGGCATCTATCCAACAATGTGGAAAACTACCCAGGTATGTCCTGTCCACAAAAAGCAGGACAAATCCATCCCGGGAAATTACCGCCCCTTCAGTCTACTCTCAGTCATCAGCAAAGTGATGGAAGGTGTCGTTGACAATGCTATCAAGCGGCACTTACTCACCAATAACCTGCTCACTGAGGCCCAGTTTGGGTTCCGCCAAGACCACTCGGCTCCCAACCTAATTACAGCCTTGGTCCAAACATGGACAAAGGAGCTGAATTCCAGAGGTGAGGTGAGAGTGACTGCCCTTGACATCAAGGCAGCATTTGACCGAGTGTGGCATCAAGGAGCCCTAGTAAAACTGAAGTCAATGGGAATCGGGGGGAAAACGCTCCACTGGCTGGAGTCATACCTAGCACAAAGGAAGATGGTTGTGGTGATTGAAGGTGAATCATCACAGTCCCAGGACATCACTGCAGGAGTTCCTCAGGGCAGTGTCCTCGGCCCAACCATCTTCAGCTGCTTCATCAATGACCTTCCCTCCAACATAAGGTCAAATATGGGGATGTTCGCTGATGACTGCACAGTGTTCAGCACCATTCACAACTCCTCAGATAATGAAGCAGTCCATGCCCGCATGCAACAAGACCTGGACAATGTTCAGGCTTGGGCTGATAAGTGACAGGTAACATTCACACCACAGAAGTGCCAGGCAATGACTACCTCCAACAAGCAAAAGTCTAACCACCTCCCCTTGACATTCAACGGCATTACCATCGCCAAATCCCCCACCATCAACATCCTGGGGGCCACCATTGACCAGAAACTTAACTGGACCAACCACATAAATAATGTGGCAACAAGAGCAGGTCAGAGGCTGGGTATTCTGCGGTGAGTGTCTCACCTCCTGACTCCCCAAAGCCTTTCCACTATCTACAAGGCACAAGTAAGGAGTGTGATAGAATACTCCCCACTTGCTTGGATGAGTGCAGCTCCAACAACACTCAAGAAGCTCAACACCATCCACAACAAAGCAGTCCGCTTGATTGGCACCCCATCCACCACCTTAACATTCACTCCCTCCACCACTGGTGTACCGTGGCTGCAGTGTGTACCATCTACAAGATGCACTGCAGCAACTAGCCAAGGCTTCTTTGGCAGCACCTCCGAACCCGCGACCTCTTCCACCTAGAAGGACAAGGGCAACCGGTGCATGGGAACACCACCACATCCAAGTTCCCCTCCAAGTCACACACCATTCTGACTTAGAAATATATTGCCGATCCTTCATCGTCACTGGGTCAAAATCCTGGAAGTCTCTCCCTAACAGCACTGTGGGAGTACCTTCACCACACAGACTGCAGCGGTTCAAGAAGGCGGCTCACCACCACCTTCTCAAGGGCATTTAGGGATGGGCAATAAATGCTGACTTTGCCAGCGACGCCCACATCCCATAAAAACAAATTCAAAAAAATACAATTTGGTAGGAAGAATGAGGAGAGGCAATATAAACTAAAGGGTACAATTTTAAAGCGGGTGCATAAACAGAGAGACCTCGGGGTATATGTGCACAAATCGTTTAAGGTGGCAGGGCAGTTGAGAAAGCAATTAAAAATGCATGCTGGGCTTCATAAATAGACGCATAGAGTACAAAAGCAAGGAAGTTATGATGAACCTTTATAAAACATTGGTTCGGTCTCAACTGGAATATTGTGTCCAATTCTCAGCACCACATTTTGGAAGGATGTGAAGGCCTTAGAGAGGGTGCAGAAACGGTTTACAAGAATGATTCCAAGGATGAAGGACTTCAGTTACGTGGATAGACTGGAGAAGCCGGCGTGGTTCTCCTTAGAGCAGAGAAGGTTGAGAGGAGATTTGATAGAGTTGTTCAAAATCATGAGGGCTTTAGACAGAGAAGAGAGAGAGAAACTGTTCCCATTGGTGGAACGGTTGAGCACCAGAGAAAACAGATTTAAGGTGATTGGCAGAAGAACCAAAGGCGACGTGAGGAAAAACTCTTTTATGCAGCGAGTGCCTGAAAGCTTTTGACAGATGAAATATCAACGTTTGACAGCTCTTTGAAGCTGTCAAACACTGACAATCTGTACACTAAGTTAATTCCTTCCTCTCAGGCTGATTTAGAGATCTCTCCAGAACAGAAAGCTGAATGCTGCAACTTTTGACAGCTTGCGGCCATTCTGCTTTCTGTGCCGATGAGATGAGGGACTCCTGAGACCTGAAGGAAGGCTGTAAAGGGAAGTAAAGGTAATTAAGCTTCTTTAAACACTTTACACACACCAAACACACTTACCTCTGCACTCATGCACCCATCACTCACCTGAACACCGGACATCTCGAACCCAAGCCCTTCAGCCCGACGGTCCGCCTTGCTAACTTGGCGTGGTTTGGAGCCGTCGGGAAGCTCACATTTCAGGAATAAAAATAGGAATTAGGCTAAAAACTGCCTGTTAACTACTTGTTAACAGGCAGTTAATTGGCACTAATCCCCTTCCCGCCTCGGGGAGGCGGCTCCCAGCACAGGTCGGGTATCCACCTCCTTTGAAACTGGCATGGAGGCAGGTTGGGGGCGGGATGGGTTCGTGCCCCCCGATTTCGTGATTTTTAACCCCCCACATGCCTCCAATCCCGCCTCCACGGCCCAATGAAAATCCTGCCCATTGGGTCAGAAAGCATAGTTAATGCCGAGACTGCTGCTCCTGAGGTGAAACTGTACTTGTGCCCACAGCAGCTGATTTAGTGGGGATTAGAAAAAGTGGGAAGCAAAGGGTCGAATGAGAGTGAGAAACTTAAAGTAATTAATATTAGAAAAGAAAAAGTACTGGAGAAATTAATGGGACTAAAAGGTGACAAATCCTATGGACCTGATAACCTATATCCTAGGGTTCTAAAAGAGGTGGCTGCAGAGACAGTGGTTGTGATCATCCAAAATTCCCTCGATGTTGGAATGGCCCCAGTGGATTGGAAGGTCAAAAAGTAACACCTCTATTCATGAAAGGAGAGAAAACTGGGAACAACAGGCCAATTTGTCTGACATCAGTTGTCGAGAAAATGCTGGAATCCATTATTAAGGAAGTGGTAACGGCACTTAGAAAATCATAATATGATTAGGTAGAGTCAACATGGTTTTATGAAAGGGATATCATGTTTGACAAACCTATTAGAGATTTCTGGGGACATAACTAGCAGGGGAGATAAAGGGGAACCAGTGGATGTAGTAATTTTGGATTTTCAAAAGGCATTCAATATGGTGACACACGAAAGGTTGTTGCACAAGGTAAGGGGTCATGGGTTGAAGTTTGGGGGTAACATATTAGCATAGATAGAGGATTGGTTAAAGGACAGAAAACAGAGAGTAGGAATAAATGGGTCATTTTCAGGTTGGCAGGCTGTTACTAGTGGAGTCCAGCAAGGATCAGTGCTGGGGCCTCAGCTATTTACAATCTATATTAATGACGTAGCTGAAGGGACCAAGTGTAATGTTTCCAAGTTTGCTGATGATACAAAGTTAGGTGGGGAAAGTAGGCTGTGAGGAGGATGCAAAGAGCCAGCAAAGGGATACAGACAGGTTCAGTGAGTGGGCAGATGGAGTATAATGTGAGGAAATGTGAGATTATTGACTTTGGTAGGAAGAATAGAAAAACAGAATATTTATTAAATGGTGAAAAACTATTAAATGTTGGTGTTCAGAGAGATTTGGCTGTCCTTGTACACAAAACACAGAAAGATAACATGCAGGTACAGCAAGTAATTAGGAAGGCAAATGGTATGTTGGCCTTTATTGCAAGGAAGTCTTGCTGCAATTGTACAGGGCATTGGTGAGACCACACTTGGAGTACCGTGTACAGATTAGGTCTCCTTACCTAAGGAATGATATACTTGCCTTGGAGGGAGTGCAACGTAAGTTTACTGGATTGATTCCAGGGTTGAGGGAATTGTCCTATGAGGAGAGATTGACTAGGCTAGACCTATATTTGTGGTGTATGTGCCTTTAAGAGCAATTATAAGCCTGTGTATTGTGTATATCCTTTAGAAACCTCCCCCAGACTTGCTTAGTAAATACCTATGAACCAACTCCTGTCTTCAGTGTCTTTATCTACACACGGACACTACAATATTCTCATTGAAACATATAAAATTCTTAAGGGACTTGACAGGGTAGATGCAGGGAAGATGTTTCCCCTGGCTGGGGAGTCTAGAACTCGGGGTCACAGTCTCAGAATAAGGGGTCGGCCATTTAGGACTGAGATGAGAAGAAATTTCTTCACTCAGAGGGTTGTGAATCTTTGGCATTCTCTACCCCAGATGGCCGTGGATGCTCAGTCGTTGAGTATATTCAAGGCTGAGATAGATAGATTTTTTGTATTTTAAGGGAATCAAGGGATATGGGGATAGTGCGGGAAAGTGTAGTTGAGGTTGAAGATCAGCCATGATCTTATTGAATGGTGGAGCAGGCTCGAGGGGACGTATGTCCTACTCCTGCTTCTATTTCTTACATTCTTATGATTTGAACAGTAATGTGAAGTTAGTTCTTTTAAATATTTTAGAGGTGCTCCCAGCATTTAGCATATGATATGCTGGAAGCACCTGAGGTATTTGGGGACCAGAATGTCAGGTGGTAGCCGTGGCTGCGCAGCTCTCTGACGTCATGCGCAGCTGGCTTGCTGGCTTTTCAGTGCGAAAAACCGTGCATGCACGGTATTCTGAATTGTCTGCACGGCCCCGTAAAGGGGCTGCACACCCAATAGAAATTTAATGGGAACATTGGTGGCAGCAGTCCGAGAAAGGCTGTCTTTATACTGCCATCACTTTTTTCTTTAAGGTAGTAGTGCCCTAAGTCCCTTTTCAATATTTCACTGTTGGGAGACTACAAAAAGAACCCGAGGAAACAAGGAAGGGTGGCTCTATAACAAGGAGAGGGAAACCCAGGGCTACAATTTGTAGTTTTGAGGCGGGTGTCCCCTGAAATCCCCATAAATGAAACAGGGTCTCAGAGTGGTGCTCAGAGACTCCAGTTACAATAAGAACCCTCCTAATTGGCATAACATCTGGGACTTTGGTGAGATTTGACTACAGTTGGTACACAGGTTCCTACAGCCCGAGGCACTTTCTGCCACTATTTATATAGGATTATATAGGATATACAGCACAGAAACAGGCTATTTGGCCCAACTAGTCCATGCCGACGTTTATGTTTTCTTGAGCCTCCTCCCGTCTTTCCTCATCTAACTCTATCAGCATAACCCTCTATTCCCTTCTCCCTCATATACTTATCTAGCCTCACCTTAAATGCTTCTACACTATTTGCCTCAACCACTCCCTGTGGTAGCAGGTTCCACATTCTCACCACCCTCTGGGTAAAGAAGTTTCTTCTGAATTCCCTTTTGGATTTCTTGGTGGCTATCTTATATTGATGGCTTCTAGTTATGCTCTTCCCCACAAGTGGAAACACTCTCTCTGTATCTACACTATCAAAACCTTTCATAACTTTACAGACTTCTACTAGGTCATCCCTCAACCTTCTCTTTTCAAGAGAAGAGACCCAGCCTGTGCATCCTTTCCTGATAGGTATACTCTCACATTTCTGGTATCATCCTTGTAAATCTTCTCTGCACCCTCTCCAGTGCTTCTATATCCTTTTTATAATATGACAACCAGAATTGTACGCAATACTCCAAGTGTGGTCTAACCAAGGTTCAATACAAGTTTAGCATAACTTCACTATGTTTCAATGCTATTCCTCTAGAAATAATGTAAGAAGTCACACAACACCAGGTTATAGTCCAACAGTTTTATGTGAAATCACAAGCTTTCGGAGCGCTGCTCCTTCATCAGGTGAAGTGGAGAGATGCATAAAGATACAGCTTATATAGTCAGAGAATAATGCCAGATGCTTACAGGTAATCTTTCTAACTGCCATTTATCACACCTTGGCAGAGAGATAATCACAGCAATCAAAGGTGTGAATGGTGTCCAAACAGGTCAGTCAGGAAAACATTACATCAAAGAACAATGAGGTGGGGTCACAAGGGGTCAAATGTTGCAGATGCTGGGGTCTGTATGAAAAACAAAAAACAGACAAAAAAACTTTTTTTTTGCTGGAAATCACAGCAGGTCCGGCCGCATCTGTGTAGAGAGAACAAGCCAACGACGACTCGAGTCTGGATGACCCTACGTCAGGTGGGGTTACATGTAGCGTGACATGAACCCAAGATCCAGGTTGAGGCCATCCTCATGAGTGCGGAACTTGGCTATCAGTTTCTGCTCTACGATTTTGCGTTGTCGTGTGTCTTGAAGGCCGCCTTGGAGAATGCTTACCCGAAGATCGGAGGCTGAATGTCCTTGACTGCTGAAGTGTTCCCCGACTGGGAGGGAACACTCCTGCCTGGCGATTGTTGCGCGGTGTCCGTTCATCCGTTGTCGCAGTGTCTGCATGGTCTCACCGATGTACCATGCTCCGGGGCATCCATTCCTGCAACGTATGAGGTAGACAACGTTGGCCGAGTTACATGAGTATGTACCATGTACCTGGTGGGAGGTGTCCTCACGTGTGATGATGGTATCTGTGTTGATGATATGGCATGTCTTGCAGAGGTTGCCGTGGCAGGGTTGTGCGGTGCCGTGGTCGCTGTTCTCCTGAAAGCTGGGTAATTTGCTGTGAATGATGGTCTGTTTGAGGTTAGGCGGCTGTTTGAAGGCGAGTAGTGGAGGCGTGGGGATGGCCTTAGCGAGGTGTTCGTCATCATCGATGACATGTTGAAGGCTGCAAAGAACATGGCATAGTTTCTCCGCTCCAGGGAAGTACTGGACGATGAAGGGTACTCCGTTGGTTGTGTCCCATGTTTGTCTTCTGAGGAGGTCTATGCGATTTTTTGCTGTGGCCCGTCAGAACTGTCGATCGACGAGTCGAGCGTCATATCCCGTTCTTACGAGGGCATCTTTCAGCGTCTGTAGGTGTCCATCGCGTTCCTCCTCGTCTGAGCAGATCCTATGTATTCGCAGGGCTTGTCCATAGGGGATGGCTTCTTTAACGTGGTTAGGGTGGAAGCTGGAGATGTGGAGCATCCTGAGGTTGCCCATGGGCTTGCGGTAGAGTGAAGTGCTGAGGTGTCCGTCTTTGATGGAGATTCGTGTGTCCAAGAATGAAACCAATTCTGAGGAGTAGTCCATGGTGAGTTTGATGGTGGGATGGAACTTGTTGATGTTATCGTGTAGTCTTTTCAGTGATTCTTCGCCGTGGGTCCATAGGAAGAAAATGTCGTCGATGTATCTGGTGTATAGCATTGGTTGGAGGTCCTGTGCAGCAAAGAAGTCTTGCTCGAACTTGTGCATGAAGATGTTGGCGTATTGGGGTGCGAATTTGGTCCCCATGGCTGTTCCGTGTGTTTGGGTAAGGAACTGGTTGTCGAAGGTGAAGACATTGTGGTCAAGGATGAAGCAGATGAGTTGTAGAATGGCGTCTGGAGATTGGCTGTTGTTGGTGTTGAGTACTGAGGCTGTCGCAGCGATGCCGTCATCATGGGGGATACTGGTGTAGAGTGCCGAGACGTCCATCGTGGCGAGGAGTGTTCCTGGTTCAACTGGTCCGTGGGTGCTGAGTTTCTGGAAGAAGTCTGCAGTGTCGCGACAGAAGCTGGGTGTTCCCTGTACGATGGGTTTCAGGATGCCCTCGACGTATCCAGAGAGGTTCTCACACAGGGTTCTGTTGCCTGATACGATAGGACGTCCGGGTGTGTTGGCTTTGTGTATCTTTGGGAGGCAGTAGAAGTCTCCCACGCGGGGAGTACGTGGGATGAGAGCGCGTAGGATGCTTTGAAGGTCTGGATCGAAGGTCTTGATCAGTCTGTTGAGTTGGCGGGTGTGTTCTTTGGTCGGATCTGCGGGTAACTGTCTGTAGTGTTCCTGGTTGTCCGGTTGTCGGTATGCTTCTTTGCAATAGTCTGTTCTGTTCTGTATGACGATGGCTCCTCCTTTGTCTGCTGGTTTGATGACGATCATGTAACTCGGCCAACGTTGTCTACCTCATACGTTGCAGGAAAGGATGCCCCGGAGCATGGTACATCGGCGAGACCATGCAGACACTGCGACAACGGATGAACGGACACTGCACAACAATCGCCAGGCAGGAGTGTTCCCTCCCAGTCGGGGAACACTTCAGTAGTCAAGGACATTCAGCCTCCGATCTTCGGGTAAGCATTCTCCAAGGCGGCCTTCGAGACACACGACGACGCAAAATCGTAGAGCAGAAACTGATAGCCAAGTTCCGCACTCATGAGGACGGCCTCAACCGGGATCTTGGGTTCATGTCACGCTACATGTAACCCCACCTGACGTAGGGTCATCCAGACTTGAGTCGTCGTTGGCTTGTTCTCTCTACACAGATGCGGCCGGACCTGCTGTGATTTCCAGCAAAAAAAATGTTTTTTTGTCTGTTTTTTGTTTTTCATACAGGCTCCAGCATCTGCAACATTTGACCCCTTGTGACCCCACCTCATTGTTCTTTGATGTAATGTTTTCCTGACTGACCTGTTTGGACACCATTCACACCTTTGATTGCTGTGATTATCTCTCTGCCAAGGTGTGATAAATGGCAGTTAGAAAGATTACCTGTAAGCATCCATAATAATAATAATAATAATAATCAACTTTATTGTCATTGTTAGTGCACAAGTGCAGTACAACGAAATGTAGGCTTGCGGCTCCCCAGAGTGTACACTTAGATTAAGACATTTAAACATTCAACATTCATTTGGCTTGTAATGCATTAACATAAACATAATAAAGTGCATTGGCAGATGTGCAGGCTTTAGAGTTTATTTGTGGAGTTCAGTAGGATGACAGCCCTGGGAAAGAAGCTGTTCCTAAATCTGGTCGTTCGGGTGCGAATGCATCTGTAGCGTCTCCCAGATGGCAGGAGGGCAAACAGACTGTGGCTGGGGTGGGTAGGGTCTTTGATGATGGTCCGTGACCTCCGGAAACAGCGTTTCTGGTATATGTGCTCTTTGGTCGGTAGCTGGGTGCCGGTAATGCGTTGGGCAGTTTTGACTACCCGCTGCAGGGCTTTCCGGTCATAGTAGCTACAGCTACCATACCATACTGTGATACAGTTCATCAGGATGCTCTCTATTGTGCAGTGGTAAAAGTTAGAGAGGATCAGGGGTGACAGGTTACATCCCTTCAGCCTCCTTAGGAAATATAGGCGCTGCTGGGCCTTCTTCACCAGAGAGGAGGTATTGAGGGACCAGGAGCGGTCTTCTGTGATGTGGACTCCGAGGAACTTAAAGCTGTCCACCCTTTCCACCACAGCCCCATGGATGTGGATGGGGGTGTGACTTCCGCCTTTAGACTTCCTGAAGTCCACAATGATTTCTTTGGTTTTCTTGATGTTGAGGGCCAGGTTGTTATCGGCGCACCACTTCACGAGATGCTGGACCTCCTCCCTGTAGGCTGACTCATCTGGCATTATTCTCTGACTATATAAGCTGTGTCTTTATGCATCTCTCCACTTCACCTGACGAAGGAGCAGCGCTCCGAAAGCTTGTGATTTCAAATAAAACTGTTGGACTATAATCTGGTGTTGTGTGACTTCTTACATTTGTCCACCCCATTCCAACACTGGCATCTCCACACCATCTCTACAAATAAGCCTTAGTGCTTGGTTTGCTTTTTTTATGGTCTTGTTAACCTGTGTCACTACTTTTAGCGATTTGCATATTTGTACTCTGAGATCCCTATGCTCCTCTACACCACCCAGACTTGCACCCTCCAAGTAATAAGTGACCTCCCTATTCTTCCTACCAAAATGTAATACCTTACATTTATGTGTTAAAATTCATTTGCCAATGATATGCCCATTCTGCAAGTTTATTAATGTCCTCCTGTAATTTGTTGCAGTCCTCCTCAGTATTGACTATCCCCCCAATTTGGTGTCATCCGCAAATTTAGAAATTGTTTTTGACTGCAAAGTCTAAATCATTAATATAAATTGTGAACAACAGTGGTCCCAGCACTGCTATCTCTTCCCTAGATGCTTTTAAAATGCACGGATGTAATCCGTCTGGACCAGGGGTTTTTTCCTCTTTGAGTTTGATCAGTTTATTTAATATATCTCCTCTTTTTATTTTAAATGCATTTATTTCATTTCTAATCTCACCTTCCGGTGTCATGTCCACCTGTTCTATCTCCCTGGTAAATAATGAAGCAAAATAATTATATATTTCTGCCATCTCTCTATCGCTACCTGTGGTGTTAACCTGTCTATCCCTTAGTGGCCCTATTCCCATCCCGACCTTCCTTTTTTTATTGATGTGTCTGTAAAATATTTTACTATTTTGTTTTATGTTCCTTGATAATTAATTTCATAGTTCCTCTTTGCCTCCCTGGTGTTTTTTTGACTTCTCTCCTAATCTCTTCATATTCTCCCTTATCATGCTCTCCCCTGCTGTCCATGTACTTAATGTATGCCTTGTTCCTTACCTTAATTTTTCCCTTATGGCTTTATTCATCCATGGCAGAATATATTTTTCCTGGATTCTGTTGAACACCATTTTAAATGTTTCCCATTGCTGTTCTACGTCATTGTTTGCTAATATTGTTCATTTTATTTTCTCAAGTTCTATTCTCAGCCCCTCAAAATCAGCTTTTCTCCAATCTATTACCCTGGTCTTCATCATACTTACGTCCTTCTCAATTATTATCTTCAAGTGTATTATATTATGGTCACTATTGCCTAGCTGTTCCCCAACTTTTACCTGTCTTATCTGCTCTGGTTCATTCCCCATTACTAGATCCATTAGCGAATGCTCCCTTGTTGGGCTTTTTACATATTGGATTAGAAAAGAGTCCTGTACACATTGTTCTGGACTTATTACATGCAGATAGCACCCTCTGGTGGTAGTTAGTGTATAGCAGTGTTAGTATATAGCAGTATGTTATTTGACCTTCCTGTTTGACCCGGAAGTAGTATTCCAGGAAGAACCTGCTGAGTTATGAAGAAGCTCACATGAGGGATTATCAATCCTGTTGCATCCCTTCTCATACGCTAGGCAAGATGCAATGTCTGTGAGTATCCTTGTTTAGTAACATGATAACAACCTTGTCAGTGTAGTATTTTGACAATACTTTGTCTATAAGAAGTTATTAGCTGTTAGTTACTGAGGTTTAGCTTCAGTGTTATTTAGTTATACAATTAGTCTATTCTGTTGTCATAAACATGTTTATATCTTATGTAACATCTAATGTATAGTACTCAGTTCTATGTACAAAACATATTTTGTCTTTGTTTACACTTTCACAAATTTGTTCAAATAAAGCTTCAAAACAGCAACCTGCTTCTCGGAGGAATTATTTGAATGAGTGTTTAGCTGGCTAGATAACTAGATAGGAGCATGTCTAGCGAGACCAGTACACACATTGTAGGAACTCCATTCCCTTATCCCCTTTACTCTTCTGTCCAATTAATAT
Source organism: Somniosus microcephalus (assembly GCF_052327205.1). Taxonomy (NCBI): domain Eukaryota; kingdom Metazoa; phylum Chordata; class Chondrichthyes; order Squaliformes; family Somniosidae; genus Somniosus; species Somniosus microcephalus. The sequence continues at coordinate 14,697 of NW_028226063.1, read as the reverse complement.
CAGGGTAGTTGAAATCCCCCGTGATTATTATCCTATGTTTTTTTACTCATTTTCGTAATTTGTTTGCGTATTTCTTTCTCCACCTCCCTTCCACTATTAGGCGGTCTGTAGACTACCCCTATGATTGATCCTTTATTATATTTTATCTCTATCCACAGGGATTCTATTTCTATCTTGCTGATAGCTGCGTCATTTATTTCTACTGCGATTATGTTATCCCTAATAAGTACAGCTACTCCACCTCCCCTTTTTCCCTCTCTATCTTTTCTAAATATGTTGTACCCTGCAATGTTTAATTCCCAGTCCTGATTTTTCTGTAACCATGCCTCAGTAATCCCTACTTTGTCTGGTTCCTCGCAACTCATGATTGTTTCCAGCTCTCAAGTTTTATTATGGACACTGTGTGCATTGCCGTACAGACAGTTTAACTCATTTTTAATTGCAGTTCTTTTCACTTTATTTTTAATCATCTTTTTACTCTCCTGTTCTATTACTCTATTTATTCCCTGGCCATCAATGTCCTCCCTTACTTTACTCTTCCCTTACTTTACTCTTTCCTATGTTCTCCTTTCCTGTTTTGATCATCTTTAGGCTGGTTTCATTTCTCGTAGATACCTCCCCCATCTTACTAGTTCCCTGCGCTCTATGCATTAGGCGTCTAGTATGCCTTAGAATCCATGAATGACAATGCCAACAAATCATTCTATTTCTCATTGTAAGAAATTTAATTAGGCAGTGTAGATGAGCAGTGGACCAGTATAGTGGCATGAGTACAATGCATGCAATTAGAAATCACTGAGAAGACATGGTTTGGGCTTCTTAGTGTTTGTGATCGTGTTGGCCATTCTATAGTAATATCAATAACAAATACTGCTGAATTCGTTTTGGATCGCTTTTTAATTTTCTCTATTTAACCATCACTCTCCTAAAGTTAGTGACTCAAGTTGTGGTAAGGTTCTACAAGTGCCAGCAGCCTGAGTGGTCCTCACCCATGTCACAATTCTTCATTTGGGAGCCTGGGCAGTGAATGTTGTCAGGCCATTCAACTGGAAGGAGGCTAAGTTCAAAGTTGTGTTCATGCAATGCCTACACATGCCATTTCCAATAGAGGTCACAAGTGATCAGGAGTAAGAGCCCTGACTGATTCTTGCTCCCTAACCCAGTAGCACTGAGATCAATTGCAACAACCTCGTTGTTGCCTAAGTGACAGTAACCAACTGAATTCAGTTTTAACAAAGTTCATGTGCCATTTAAACAATGCTGGCCTAAATTTTCTGATTATACAACAGTAGCAACAAACCTCACCAACCACCAGTGCAAATGGATAAATTATGGCAAGGTTCAGGCCATTGTCTCTATTTCCCTCAGTTTTACAACCATAGAAGATTTATAATAAGTTTGCAGATGTTACTGTGCCAGCTAATCAAATGATTTCTCTTCAGTGATGTATAAATAGAACCATTTAGCCACCATCTTCAAGATGCCACAATTTTAACACCCTGGGAGAGGAATAAAAACAAAATCTACATGCGTATAACATGAATAATGTACAGTAAAAAAATCAATTGATATTCTTCACACATTGAACTGTATAAATTCTTGAAACCAATTCCCCAATATATTGAAAATTACACTATGGTACGGAATAAGTGAAATAACGTAAAAATCAGATTCAGTTGGACAATTCTTATTTTGTAGTGATCTCATTCACAGCTCGAAATCATATGTATTTTCTTTTTTAAATCAGGAAATAGTGCAATACTAATAGGTTTTCAGTCTAGTACCAGAAATGGAACAATAATTCATAATTTCATTGTAAAGTTATACTGAAGCATGGTGTGGAACACATTCATATTCACTCCTACAGCAGCTGCAGAGGATGTCATTGTCCAGCAGAAGGTGTAGTAGATCTTTCCTTTTTCTGTCTTACGAAGATCTGAGATCCTGCAGCCAGGATTATACAATGCCCTGAGGTTGCAGGTAGCTGATGAAGCAGGTATGCACCAAAGGTCATCTGGAAAGAATATAACTTCAGTTAAAATGCCACAGATTATTTATTTGACGTGTTACCCAATTATATCAAGAAAAAATGCCGTTATCAGTTATTGGAGCAAGACAATATTTGAAACTAATGCTTCTGACTCCAAAATTATTGTTCCAGATACAAGAAAAGCACTGATTTTTCTTTTACTCATCTGAAACTTTCATTTTTACTGTTATATTTATTTAAGAACATAGTATAAGGAACAAAAAAGATTTCTCAATCCATCAAGCGTACTGTTTCCATAGGCCAATGTACAAACAACCCTATTATTGACTCAACCCCACCTACATAATCTAAAGAGGTTAAGTTTCATGTAAAAATATTCCTCAATGCTCAAAAGCAATTAAGCATAACTCTAGTATGTTTGGATTTCCAAAAGGCATTTGACAAGGTGCCACATAAAAGGTTGTTAAGCATGATAAGGGCACATGCGGCTGGGGGTAAAGGATTGGTTAACAGAGAGAAAACAGAGTTGGGATAAACAGGTCATTTTCAGATTGGCAGGCTGTAACTAGTGGGGTGCCGCAAAGATGAGTGCAATGTATCCATGTTTGCTGATGATACAAAGCCAGGTGGAAAAGTAAGATGTGAGGAGGAGGCAAAGAGCCTGCAAAGGGATATAGACAGGTTAAGTGAGTGGGCAATAAGGTGTCAGATGGAGTATAATGTGGGGAAATGCGAGGTTATTCACTTTGGTAGGAAGAAAAGAGAAAGAGAATATTTTTTAAATGGTGAGAAACTATTAAATGTTGGTGTTCAAAGAGATTTGAGTATCCTAGTACAAGAAACTCAGAGAGTTAGCATGCAGGTACAGCAAGCAATTAGGAAGGCAAATGGCATGTTGGCCTTTATTGCTGGAGGTTTGGAGTACAAGAGGAAGGAAGTCTTGCTACAATTGTATAGGGCTCTGGTGAGACCACACCTGGAGTACTGTGCACATAGAAACATAGAAGATAGGAGCAGGAGTAGGCCATTCGGCCCCTCGAGCCTGCTCCGCCATTCAATGCGATCATGGCTGATCATCCAAATTCAGTACCCGGTCCCTGCTTTCTCCCCATACCCCTTGATCCCTTTAGCCTTAAGAAATATATCCAACTCCTTCTTGAATATATTTAATGAATTGGTCTCTACTGCCTTCTGTGGTAGAGAATTCCACAGGTTCACCACTCTCTGGGTGAAGAAATTCCTCCTCATTTCTGTCCTAAATGGCCTACCCCTTATCCTTAGACTGTGACCCCTGGTTCTGGACTCCCCGACCATCGGGAACATCCCTCCTGCATCTAGTCTGTCCAGTCCTGTCAGAATTTTATAAGTTTCAATGAGATCCCCTCTCATTCTTCTAAACTCCAGCGAGAACAAGCCCAATCGACCCAATCTCTCCTCATACGTCATTCCTGCCATCCCAGGTACCAGCCTGGTGAATCTTCGCTGAACTCCTTCCATGGCAAGAACATCCTTCCTCAGATAAGGAGACCAAAACTGCACACAATACTCAAGATGTGGTCTCACCAAGGCCCTGTATAACTGCAGCAAGACATCCTTGTTCCTGTACTCAAACCCTCTCACTACGAAGGCCAACATACCATTTGCCTTCTTAACCGCCTGCTGCACCTGCATGCTTACCTTCAGCGACTGGCGCACAAGGACACCCAGATCTCGTTGCACTTCCCCTTCTCCCAATCTATTGCCATTCAGATAATAATCTGCCTTCCTGTTTTTGCCACCAACGTGGATAACCTCCCATTTATCCACGTTATATTGCATCTGCCATGCTTCTGCCCAATCACCCAACCTGTCCAAATCATCCTGGAGTTTCTCGGCATCCTCCTCACAGCACACATGCCCACCCAGCTTTGTGTCATCTGCAAATTTGGAGATATTACATCTAGTTCCCTTGTCTAGATCATTAATATATATTGTGAATAGCTGGGGTCCAAGGACCGATCCCTGCGGTACCCCACTAGTCACTGCCTGCCACTCGGAAAAAGACCCGTTTATTCCAACTCTGCTTTCTGTCTGCCAACCAGTTCTCTATCCAAGTCAATACCTTGCCCCCAATCCCATGTGCCTTAACTTTACACGCTAATCTCTTATGCGGGACCTTATCGAAAGCCTTCTGAAAGTCCAAATACTGCACATCCACTGGTTCTCCCTTATCTATTTTGCCAGTTACATCCTCAAAAAATTCCAGTAGATTAGTCAAGGACAAGTCATGCACAGTTTTGGTCTCCTTATTTAAGGAAGGATATACTTGCCTTAGAGACAGTGCAACGGAGGTTCACTAGATTGACCCCTGGGATGAGAGGATTGTCCTATGAGGAGACATTGAGCCTAGGCCCTCTGGAGTTTAGAAGAATGAGAGGCGATCTCATTAAAACATGTAAGATTCTGAGGGGGATTGAAAGGTTAGATGCTGAGAGATTGTTTCCCCTGGCTAGGGAGTCTAGAACTAGGGGGCATAGTCTCTGGACAGGGGCTGGCCTTTTAAGACTGATGAGGAGGAATTTCTTCACTCAGAAGGTTGTGATTCTTTGGGATTCATTGCACCAAGGTATTGTGGATGCTGAGTCATCGAGTATATTCAAGGCTGAGGTAGATAGATTTTTGGACTCCAGAGGAATTAAGGGATATGGGGATAGGGCAGAAAGTGGAGTTGAGGTCAAAGATCAGCCATGATCTTATTGAATGGCGGAGCAGGCTTGAGAGCCATGTGGCCTTTTCCTGCTCCTGTTTCTTATGTTCCAGTCTAAATCGCCACCATATTTAATTTTGTCTGGCTGACCTCAAAGCTGATGTTCAGCACCAACAATAATGGAGAATTTGATTATCTCAGTCCTCTACTCGTGTCCATTTTCTTTTCTTTCTATCACTGTATTCATTTTTCTATTTACTTTATTTTATTTTGAAACACTATCTCAATAGCCTGAAAATTCCAGTTCATGTGATAATCATGGGAAAACTGAATTAGTAAAATTTTCTGGAAGAATTTATTCCACTGTTCTCTCTCACATAGTGAACTAATGAGAAGCAACCAACACTTGTAAAGGAAAAGCCATATTTCAGAAAAATACACCATCCTATGAACAAATTTCTGATATTATTAAAACATGACATGCTGGGTTTAAAAATCTGAAAAGCTTCAACGACACAAGCTGTCAATACAGGCTTCTGAGATAAGATGAAGTGTTAACACAAAAGTTGTAAACACCACACAAGTTTTTGAAATGGGAATTGATTGTTAATACTGAGACAAAGGCCCTATTGAAGAAGCAAAGGCTTGCTTCCAAGGAGTCTGCAGTTTGGAACCAACACAATAGCAATGCCCAAGTAAAGTATTAAAAATTAACACTTCGAACAGAACCACAGAACATTAAAAAACCATGTGCCTTTGATAAAAGTAACATCAAATGAGAAACAGGAATTACGATTATATATACAACCAATTGAAGTAGCTAAGAAATGTATGGAACACCCTGGTTGAAGTGGTTTTGATTTACATATTGTAAATATGATGCCTACAGAAGACTTTGTAGATATGACTTCAATAGATGACACCAAGCAATCACATGGTTTTTGTATTGGAAATGAAAGTTAGGAGACACAATGTCCGTTTATAACCAGTTAAGCCAATATTAAGAATGGCATCAAAGAGATAAATCTGTAATAACCATTTTTTATGATAAGTTTTTGAAACACCTACACAGCAGACAGGATTCTGAAAGTTAACAGCTGACATGACAGTAAGATTAGAAAGAATTCAACAGAAGATGACTAGAGATAATTAGCTTACATCAGCAGAAAACGTCAAAGAATAAACCACCAAAAAGAGTATAAAAATAGAGCTTTCAAATAGAAAGTCAGAAGTCGCTGGAAGGGGCAAGCGATTCTCAACTTCAGAGGCAGGCTCTGTAAGTTTTTAACTCTTTGAGTCTCGGGGATCAAGAGGTACTCTTTGATTTTGGTGGATATTCTAGATTAGAAATAATAAGAAATGTAAAAATGTACGTGACGTAATAAAGACTCACTACGCACTTGGTTGTACATAAAGCAAGGCTTTAACCGACTTGTAACAAAACATGGAGGTCTAGTTAGTAGTCACTAGCTTCCTGTTTCCAGATTGTCTCTGGCCAAGTTGGGCCCACGCCCGAGTATTTATACTCCTCAGACGGTGCCCTCAGCTGGCCGTCCAGTAGTACTTCCTGAGTTACTTCTTGTAGAAGTTGCGATTTATGACATTCTTCCTCCCTAAAAGGTTTGGAAGTCCAGTCTTCCTTTAACGGACTAGGCGGACCAAAAATAGCCGTAGTCGTTTAGCTTTCTGCTTGTGACCGGAAGGCACGTTTCCCCGGACCGTGTCCTGGTCCCTGGGTCACTTGGCCCGTACTGGGAAGTCGGTAGAGTCCGCGTCGTCTTGATTGTCCTGTGGAGGACTGGGAATATCATGACTCCGGGTGCGGGTCCCCACAGGCGCAGAGCTGGCCTCATCCTGGGTCATAGCTGGAGATTGTCCGGCGTCCTGGTTCCGGGTGGCCATCGTACGGGGAGCGTTCGGCTCCCTGAGTTGATCCGGTAGCACTGCCGGCAGATCCCTCGATGTCCCAGGTAGGGCGTCATCTTCATAGGGGTGCGGAGTGTTGACATCATCGTCGTGGGATCCTTCATTATTCGGGCCCGTGTGACCGGTCGGGTAGGGAGCCAGATTTCTGAGTGAGACGGTGGACTCCCAGCCATCTGGGTACCGCACGTGTGCATACGTGGGATTTACCTCTCTTAACTCCACCTCGTCAACGAGAGGGTAGTTCTTGGCAGACCGGATGAACCTCCGGAGTAGCACAGGGCCTGGAGCCACCAACCATGACGGTAGACATGTCCCATGTGTAGAGCGATGCCGGAACTTGAAGAATCCCTCATGAGGCGTGATATTAGTGGATGTGGAGAGAAGAGACCTGATAGAGTGTAACACGTCGGCACAGTTTCCCACTGCTGGTCTGGTAGGTTGCGTGACCTCAGTGCCAGACGGACAGCGTTCCAGATGATGGCATTGTATCGTTCAACCTGTCCGTTGCCGATTGGGTGATATGGTGTCGTCTTACTCGAGGCGATTCCCCGTTGGGAGAGATAACCTTTAATTTCACTCGACATAAAGGAGGGACCCCGATCCGTGTGGATAAAATTGGCCGTCCCGCAAATGGAAAAGACCTGATCGAGGCATTTAATTACCGTAGAGGTAAGCATATTAGGACAGGGGAAGGCAAAGGGAAAGCGTGAATACTCGTCTACCATCGTAAGTAGGTAGGTGTTCTGCGTCGACGAAGGCAATGGCCCTTTAAAGTCTATGCTGAGCCTCTGCATAGGCTGCATTGCATGTATGAGTAAGCCATCTGATGGGCGGAAGAATTGTGGTTTCAATTCTGCACAAATCCTACAGGAGGAGCATGTTTTCTTTACGTCCGCCGTTGAGAATGGTAGATTTTTGGAGCGCACAAAGTGCAACATACGGGTAATGCCAGGATGGCATAAGTCCATATGCAGATCCGCCAGAGTTGACGTTGACATTGAAGAGCAAAATGCCCGTGTGAAGGTATCTGGGGCCACATTCTGTTTCCCGGGTCGGTAACGGATAGTATATCCAAAGGCAGCCAGCTCCATCCTCCAGAGTTGGATTTTATTATTTTTGACTTTCGTGCGCTTCCGGTTATCCAACATGAAGGCCACGGAGCGCTGGTCAGTTATGAGTGTGAAATGACGCCGAGCAAGAAAAGGAAGGTTTTCGTCAATGGAGTGAAGCGTGGCTTTCTCCAGCTGTCGTTTGAGGAGGTTGAAGACAGAAATAGCCGTTGCTTCCAATGGAAAAGACTTCGCATGAAGCAGGGGCTGTATTTTATCGGAGAAGTGAGGTATCCACTTTGCGTAATAAGCAAACATGCCAAGTGCCCGAGGAAGAGAGCCGAGATTTGTAGGGGGAGGGAGCTCCTGAAGTGGACGAAGTCGCTCTGGGTCCGGTTTAATAACACCGTTGCCCACCCAGTAGCCAAGAATGTTCACTGATGGCACCGATTTCACCGATTTGGATTCGTTTAACGTTAAGTGGCGACGACGGAGAACGTCAAAAAATCTCTGAAGATTGGCGTCATGCTCCTTTTGATCATGGCTGGCAATAGTGATATTGTCTAAATATGGAAAGGTATCCGTCAAGTTCTCTTGCCGGACTAGGCCATCCATTGCCCATTGGAAGACGGCCACCCCATTGGTGACCCCAAATGGAAGGCGACGAAACTGATAAAGCCGACCATTGGCCTCAAAGGCCGTATAACTTTTTGTCAAGAGTCTTTCAGCAGTACCTGATGGTCCGCGCTCTTTAAATCGAAGGTTGAAAATACCTTGTATTTGGCAAAGTTGTTGACCATGTCATCTATGCGTGGTAGCGGGTAGGCATCCTGATCGGTATATTGATTAATAGTCTGTGAATATTCAATACACAGACGTTTCTTACGTTGTTTTAAAGGGTTTTTCACAATGACGACTTGAGCCCGCCAGGGGGATGAACACGGCTCGATAATACCGTCAGCTAAAAGGCGAGAGATTTCTGCCTCGATAAATGCTCGGTCATCTTGGCTAAAGCACCGCGATTTGGTGGCTATGGGTTTACAGTGGGGGGAGAGATTGGCAAACAGGGAGGGCTCACCAAGTAAGGCCGGCGAGAGTGCACAAAATGGCACCTTAGAAATGGTAAGCTCCGGCTTCGACCCTCCAAACTTAAAAGTGAGTCTTTTGTGCTGCTTCTGGAAGTCCTGTCCCAGAAGCACATCGCTACATAAGTTTTCGAGTACTCCGAGCCGGGTGGAGAGATACGTGCGGCCATTGAGGATGAGGTTGACAAGACAGAAGCCAGAAGAATTGGTGGTCAGAGTCGTCAGAGCCATTGCAATCTCCCTGTCCGAGGGATAAATGTGCAGTTTTAACCTGCTGACAGCCCGCTAACTAATGAAGCTGTCAGAGCTGCAGGAGTCGATTAGCGCGCTTAGAGTGTGCCCATTTACTGAAATTCCTGGCTGCATGGGACAAACTTTGGGGAAAAACAGCTGTGATAGGAGGAGGGGTAATTTTTCCTTCGGCAACTGTAGCCTTAGCAGTGGTTCTTGTGGGAGGAGCAGCTCCATAGATAGCAGCTGTGAAGCTAACAGGAGCTCTCGACCGGTATACTTTAGAGGAGCGGCCTTTCTTGTTAGCAGAGGCCCGTGACTGGCATACCTTGGAAAAGTGTCCTTTCTTGCTGCAATGATTGCAGGTCGCATTACGAGCCGGGCAAAATTTTCTGTAATGGAACGTACCTCCACAAAAGAAGCACTTTCTTCTTGATTGCCAGGATGCTGCTAGGGCGGGGTCGTCATCAGCGAAGGCCTCTAGGGTAGGGTCATCGCCCGTTAGAGTAGAGTCATCATCAGTGGGGGCATCCACCCGAGACCTATCGAAAGACTTATTAAAGGTGATAGCCGCCGCCCGTGCACGTGGTGGGAGATAAGTGTCTGCATTCTTCTTGGCCAAGTCCAGGGAACACGCCTGGTCATAAGCAGCCCGTAAATTGAGGGTTTTATTTTCCAGCAGGCGCTGACGTATAAAAGGGGACGCAATCCCATTGATAAAGGAATCGTGGATTAGTTCCTCTTGATACTGTTCAGCTGTAACCGCTTTAAGGTAACAATCTTTGCCGATCCTGTGAAGTTTCTGGAGGAATTCATTGAGTGATTCCACAGGCTGCTGCCGAGTTGTGGCCAGTAGGTGTCAAGCAAAGATTTCATTCGGGGACTTGACATATAGCTGCTGTAAAATTTGGATAGCAGCGTCGTAGTCTATACAGTCCTCAATATAATCATACACATGAGGGGATACGTAGTTAATAAGCATTCGTAACTTATTAGGGGCATCCGCCCCACATTCTCCAAGAAAGTTGCTAAAGGTACGAAACCAAAGCTTCCATACCTTCACTGCCGCAGGTGCATTCGGGTCCAGGTCGAGACGAGCGGGCCTAAGGAGTTTTTCCATGATGGATCAGTTTCTTGCCCAAGTCCCTTTCTGCGGTTCGAGTTGCAGCTGGTTGTTCCGAATCACCCAAGGCGTGGAGACGATAACAAGTCGATTAAATTGACGTAATAAAGACTCACTATGCACTTGGTTGTACATAAAGCAAGGCTTTAATCAACTTGTAACAAAACATGGAGGTCTAGTTAGTAGTCACGAGCTTTCTGTTTCCAGATTGTCTCTGGCCAAGTTGGGCCCACGCCCGAGTATTTATACTCCTCGGACGGCGGCCTCAGCTGGCCGTCCAGTAGTACGTCCTGAGTTACTTCTTGTGGAAGTTGCGATTTATGACAGTATGAAATTAAGATTTGAGAATAAGGATCTCTGAGAATAAGAAATGTAAGCTATTTGTATTTTGAACTGTTAAAGTTGCGATTTACTCGCCAACTGTTAACTGTATGTCGGCTCTTAAATAAATTTATATATTTTTAGAATTGTCTCAAATAGCATTTCTGTATGAAACTCGTGAACTCAATTTCTGTACACTCTTTTTGTGAGGAGTTGCAGATTCTGGGGGGCGGGGGGGGGCGGTTCCAGACCCTCATAATATCCAGAAGGTTACAGTCTAGTTAAACTTATTAAAAGTGCTATCTGGAAGACGGTAACATCTTCAAGTCGTTCCTTTCCTTTAGAGAGAGATAGCCTGGACCTTCAGACCCAATTAAGCATCTTATAGAATTCGGCTATCTCTAACTTTAGTTGAAGGTGAACGTCTGGGGAATATGCCTGATCTGGGGTAGCCTGAAAAGTGCTAGGACTAGTAATTCTCCCTTCACACTCACTCATGAAAATCATGTGAAAGCTGCAAATAGGAGCAAATTAAGCACCAGAAACAGCACTGTGAAAGCAAAAAGCTGGCTCACCAACCTGCCAGAGATTTAGGCATTACTGATTAGGAAAGGCAATTTGATGGTCAGGACCTATAAACTCTTCTGCAAGGACTAAGGTACAGACTTAAAGGGACTCAATGGTCAATTTTAACCCACAAAAATGGGTGGGCTTGGGTCGGGTGGGAAGTAAAAATGTATAAAGTCTCAAACCCAAACCCAACCCGCCTACTTCCGGTATTAACAGAGGCAGGATGGGAGTGGGCGACCAACCCGCTCCCAGGAGGCGGGTCCCTCATTGAAATATTTTAGTGAGGCTGCGTGCCTCAGATTTTTTCTCTGTTTATAAAAACATAAGAATCAGGAGCAGGAGTAGGCCATACAGCCCCTCCAGCCTGCTCCGCCATTCAATAAGATCATGGCTGATCTTTGACCTCAACTCCACTTTACTGCCCTATCCTCTGGAGTCCAAAAATCTGTCTATCTCAGTCCTGAATATACTCGACGACTGAGCATCCACAGCACTTTGGAGCAGAGAATTCCAAAGATTCACAACCCCCTGAGCAAAGAAATTCCTCCTCATCTCTGTCTTAAAAGACTAGCCCCTTATCCTGAGAATATGCCCCCTAGTTCTAGACTCTCCAGCCAGAGGAAACAATCTCTCAGCAGCTACCCTGTCAACCCCCCTCAGTATCTTATATGATTCAATGAGATCACCTCTCATTCTTCTAAACTGCATTTAGGGTTAGGGTTAGGCCCAATCTACTCAAGCTCTCCACATAGGACAACTCTCTCACCCCAGGCATCAATCTAGTGAACCTTCGTTGCACCGCCTCTCAGGCAAGTATATCCTTCCTTAAATAAGGAGAACAAAACTGTGCACAGTACTCCAAGTGAGGTCTCACCAGAGCCCTGTACAATTGTAGCCAGACTTCCTTCCTCTTGTACTCCAACCCTCTGGCAATAAAGGCCAACATGCCATTTGTCTTCCAATCTGAAAATGACCTGTTTATCCCTACTCCATTTTCAATCTGTTAACCAATCCTTTATCAATGCTAATACATTACCCCCAACCTAATGTTGCTTAACAACCTTTTATGTGGCACCTTATTGAATGCCTTGTAGAAATCCAAATATACTACATCCACTGGTTTCCTGTTATCTACCCTGCTAGTAGAGTAATTTTTTGGTTATCCTTTGCTGGTTTCTAAAGCTCTCCCAATCCTCAGGCTTACTACTATTCTTTGCAACATTATAAGCTTCTTCTTTTAATCTAATACTGTTGTGTATGTACCTTTAAGGGAAGAACTGGTTTTAGACTGCAGTACCGGTGGTGACCCCCCCTGTATAAAAGGCCCTAGCAGGCTTCTGTATTTCAGTCTGACGTTGCCCTCCTGTTGAGACCTCATTCTCAGCATTGCTGGCTGTGCAGCTGCCTCAGTGAGCAGGAGGAGAAGGAGCAGCCAAACCAGGAGAGTGGAGAGTGGAAAGTGGTGGTCTCCTGACCAGGAAGAGGAGGAGAACGAAAGACCACCACCACCTCCACCTTCACCTCCACCATCATCACAGCAACTGAGGTGCCTGGAGAGAGAGGACAGAGGAGGAGAAGGAGAAAGGAGGCCAGCAACAACACCAACCAGGCGAGAGGCCTTTCCCATTACTGCCTCCCCAAATTGGCCTCCATTCCAGGAGAGAGGGGAGAGAAACAACCAACAACCACCATGATGTGCTATCAATTACTCATAAAAGACTGAGAGTTAAGAGAGTAACTAAAGGCTTTTATTAACAAAAGAATGAAGGTCTGCCTCGAGTGGTCGACCGGTCCAGAAATACAAAGGGCTGGGGAGCAGTCACCTTTATACTAGGACTTGTGGGAGGAGTCAGCCGAGGCATGTCCAGGCATGTACACAGTGGAATACAAACAGTGGTTTACCACACACCAACTGTTTGGAAGGAGGGAAGAACAACATCATCTTTCAGGTGGGTGTTATTTGGTGCACTCTCCCAAAGACTTTGTATTTTAGGTGGGGGGAGAAAAGAAGAAACAAGGCCGGATCATCAAGGGGTGTGTGTGTCTCTTGTAAAACACTAGGCCACACACACCACTAATTAAGCACCCCTTCTTATTGCCTGACCTGGGATAGCTGGAGCTGCCTTGGTGAACAGCCCAACTAATACATCGTTAAGACCTGGTGTGGGACTGAGCCTGGGGCATCTCCAGCTTTCCCAGGTGAAGACATCTTCTCCCCCTGCTAGAAGACCACCTTCAAAGACTTCAATTTTTCATCGGAGCGTGCACCCCTGCCAACACCCACCCACCCACCATCCTGAGTGGCAACCCTGCCCTTGCGCCCTCCCTCCTTCCCAACGCCCCCTCTCTCTCTCTCGTTGTCTCTCTCTCTCTGCCTTTCTCTCAAAAGGCACCTCATCTATATATATAAAGCGGCTCTTCTGTCTGTCCCGATGTCTGTCTGTCCGTTCTCTATACGTTTGAAAGTTACAGAGCGTACCGACGCGCGCGTCGACTCAAAAGAAAGCTTGCGATTCCGGGCCGGTCATAGGTGTATTTACGTTTCGGCCGGACAAAAATCCCGCCCGCGGTATCCCAAAAACGTTCAGCATTCCGCTCATTAGCATCTCATTAGCGACCGTGTGACGTCGAAGTCGACCAATCGGACGGCGGGTTCCTGGCGCGTGCCGTCCTACAGTTGAGTGTCGAGTGACTCGGCGATTGACCAATCCTACGCTTCGGTGACCTGACCGGTCGACCAATCGGTGCATGTGTGGGCGGGCCTTATCCTTCTGAACTGAGGTGAGTGGCCGCCATCTTGATTTTCCACGATTTTTTCCCCCACACTTTCTGTGTGTTAGGGAACTAAGGTAAATATTTTAATGATGTGTTAGGGAATTAAATAACAATTTATTTGTGTTTTAAATTGTTTTTAGCAACAGGAGGAACTGAAGTGATCCCCTAACCGCCGCCGTCCCCAAACCGGCGTTTTTAAAAATCAAAAAATTTCTCTCTCTCTCTCTCCCCTCTCTCTCTCCTCATCTTCCCTCTCTCCCTCTCCTTCTCTCTCTCCTCTTCCCTCTCTCTCTCTCTCCTTCTCCTCTTCCCTCTCTCTCTCTCTCTACTTCCCCCTCTCAGGTTTCACGGAGCGCGGGCGGGCCGCCCGAAGTTTCCCGCTTGCTAACGGCCGCCAGGCCGCCCTTGCCTGCTCCCCGCGGGCTGCCTCGCGCCGGCCGCACTGACTGCGCATGCGCCGGCCGCACTGACCGCGCATGTGCCGCCTGCGAGAGACCGCGCATGCGCCGCCCGCGAGAGACCGCTCTCGGCGCCGGCCGCCGCTCAGCTCAACGGGGGAGGGGGGAGAGTGAGGGGGAGGGAAGAGTGTGGGGGGGGGAGGGAAGAGTGTGGGGGGGGGAGGGAAGAGTGTGAGGGGGGGAGGGAAGAGTGTGAGGGGGGGAGGGAAGAGTGTGAAGGGGAGGGAAGAGTGTAGGGGGGGAAGAGTGTGAGGGGGGAAGAGTGTGAGGGGGGAAGAGTGTGAGGGGGGAAGAGTGTGAGGGGGGAAGAGTGTGAGGGGGGAAGAGTGTGTTGGGGGGGAAGAGTGTGTTGGGGGGGGAAGAGTGTGAGGGGGGAAGAGTTTGGGGGGGAAGAGTGTGAGGGGGGAAGAGTGTGGGGGGGAAGAGTGTGAGGGGGGAAGAGTGTGAGGGGGGGAAGAGTGTGGGGGGGGAAGAGTGTGAGGG